>NW_027171548.1:80000-90000 GCF_036898095.1 Palaemon carinicauda
AATGTAACAGAAACGAACCTACAAACCTCGCCGCAACGATGTAAGAAAGCCGAGCTTGTGGTCAATGTGTTTGTAGCATGTATGAATTATGGCTTCAGGGTGTGACAAGCTGAAAGAAGGGTTGTGAACTCAAAGGCAGGATGCAATCAACTGAGTTATATTGTTATAGAACACTCTCCTTTATATACAAAACCTCAAGCCAACAGGACATAACAAGTTAACAAGACAGACAATGTTACAGAGGAAACAGCAGACATGAATTTTCATGTTAGTTTAGTGCGAGGGAAGAGCGAAGATACAAGCATGATATATGCAAAAGGAATTGTGTACAATTGTGTGACACACGGTTGGTACAAGGGCAAGTAGCGGTGAACATGTACACAATACTCAGTTTCTTCGTCAGCAGTTTTGTGGATACAAAAAAAATCCACAAACCTGTACATGTTTTGATGAGAATGTGGTCGGTGTTCGCTAGTAATGAAATTAATCAGTCTAACACTTGAGGCCTTTCAAGTACGTTGAGTCATTCCAACATTGTTTTCCTATTTGGTAATACTCGAAAGAACTGAGAGATCACAATGATTGGTATACTCAACAATTTTCAGGATAACTAATTCGCTATACTCTCTCTGTGAAAAGTATTTCTATATACCACATCCTACAAAAAAAAAAAAAAAATAATTTCCTCTTGCACTTCCGATTACTTATCAAAACTTTCTATATTCACTAATATATATATATATATATACATATATATATATATATATATATATATATATATATATATATATATATATATATATATATATATATATATATATTTTAAATCTGTTCTCTAGATGTAATCCATAAAACATAATCAGCATAATGTTTGATTATTTCTATGTGAAAAATATCATACTCATCGCAAGATTCAGTGGTCGTTAAAAACAAGTAAATGGTAAATGAATTCTCTTAATATTTAATCACCTTTGAGAGTATTAGGGATTACTCATTCCTGTTGGTTAGTTGATTCAGTTCACATTATCTTATAACAATCCCACTAGTAAGGTGGTTTTCCTTACTTTACTCTAAGGTATTAGATGTCATAATAATACTGAAAATAAGTTTTTTGCACAAACTCGATTGAAAAAGTGGTTAAGATGGAAACAAGATTTATAAACTCTGAGGAATATATCGTTTATGATGTTAGGGATAGGCAAGGGGAATTAAGTACAATATTAACTTTGATATCTATTTTAAGATTTTTTTCCCCTCTCTCTTTATTTATATCATCTTCCTCAAGTAGATTTTTAAGGAGACTTGAGTTATTCGGTATGTTTCGGTAGTCTAAATTTGTAAACTTCGTCGCGAATTAAAACTCATGTAAAATTTAATGTTAAATAGAATATTTTATTTGCAAGATTAAAATGAATTTTTTCATTACAAACAACTTCCCAGGATATATTTCTAAGTTAAAATTCGTTACTTCTTAAGAAGTCAAAAAAAAACTAGAATGAACTAGTAAATAAAATCACTTTTTCTACTCTTTGGAGAAGCATAATATTTATTATGTTTACTATGACATATACTATTTTCAGAGAAAAATAAACAGAATCTATTATCAATTGTAACAGGAAATTAAATTTGTATTCATGGACGTGTTTTGTTAGTCAGCTATGTTAAATCATTTATTTTTATTCCCTGATTCTTACTAAGAGAAACATGCTCTAAGCAAATACGATGAAAAGGTGAATAATTGTTTCTGATGTAGCTTATACGATACACAAATAGAGTTACATTGAAAAATTAGCTTTTATAATATAAAAGATGGATCAGATGATTATAAGATACTTTAATGGGGAAACCCTCACAAAAGAGGAAGACAAGAATGGCTTCAACGGGTAAGAAATATAGGAGAGTTTGCAACTCAGACTGATTGAAAGGGTGTTTGATACACTGCTGGATAATTTTAGAAAACATGCTGAACATCACATATTCAGTAAGGTAATACAAATAAATTTTTCAAAAGATTCTTGCCTTAAAAATAGATCAGCATTGTTATGAAATGCACTTTTTTTTTTTTTTTTTTTTTTTTTTTTTTTTGTAAAAAAGTTCTGGCACTAAAAGCTAAACGTTCTTAGCAAATCGATTTTCAAAAAAATTCTTGTTTATAAAAACAATTAATGGGTTTTTTTGCAAATGCATGCTTTTCTAAAAGTTCTAGCTTTAAAACCACTCAACATTCTTAGCAAATATATTTTCCCAAATCTTCTTGCTTCAAAATAATTTTCTTAGCAAATCCACCCCCCCCCTTTTTTTAAATAAATTAAACAAGGAAGGTCATTTTATCTGTATCTGATGTGTTTACCTTCCGAAATAGTCTCGTGAAAAGTTTGCCAGGAAAACAGGAAGCAATTAGGTGTTAAGAAAAACTTCCTTTGCTTGGAGAGTTTAAAAGAATTGCTCTTCGCTTATAATCGAATAAATAACATTTATTTTGTCATTTGACTAAGAGAGAATGTTGGAATATCGTGCATACTCAAGACATATTGGATAGATAGTCTTTTTATTTGTTGTTTTAGAAAGGACTTGTATTTTTCCTGTAGCCATGATGATAGATTTTTTTTTCACAAGAGCATATTATGAAATTATTACCTATTTTAGATATATAAGCACATCAAAGCAAAATTAATAAAATTTCTCTATAGGTTATAATTATAATTATTATTTTCTAAGAATACCAAACAAAGCTCAGAGAATTAAAATGGATTTTTACAATATGCGAATGACTTTCTGTGTTATAGCTTATTCTTTAACTTAAGAAATCACACAATTTTATGATAACAAAAGTCGTATCTTTAATCTCTCTCTCTCTCTCTCTCTCTCTCTCTCTCTCTCTCTCTCTCTCTCTCTCTCTCTCTCTCTCCTAAAGTTTTCTGGAGCAGGTTGCAAAAACTGGGCAGCAAGGAAGCATTCAAATTCAGGCGTTATTTTCCTGTCAGGATTGCCAACCGGAAATCCAATGTCAGAACAGACCGATGTAGGAAATTCCTGATACCGTCGAGGTATAACACTTTCTAAAAGGAACTTTTGTTTATTAAAATCATTTTCAACTAAGCAAAAGGACATGTAGGATCACAATATAAATTTCTTGTTACTCCTGCTTGTGGTAATTCTCTTCTACAAAGCAATGGTTTCGAATTTCTTCCTATACCGATTAATAATTCATACCTCGTTGATATCAGGGAATGGTAATATCTTGGGTAATATTTTAAATGGTACAGGGAAATTACACTTGATTTGGTATTCGTTTTATTTGAAAGTATTATAACTCTTCAAAACCACAATCATTCTTTAAATATATATTTCTAATGACATAACAGTTACCTAGAGAATTTAAAAACAGTTGGGTGTTCAGCTCTGTCGTTTCTTCGTTGATTTTTTTTTTTTCAATTGAAGAATGAACAAAACACTTTGTATTAGTTTTTATCTTAGTATTTGACTTGGATGTAACGTAAAAGAATATCAATGTTTAACCAGGATAGCCATTGAACGTTCAGAGCTACCAATTCGATAAAATGTCATTAGACACTTAATCACATTAAATATGAGGAATCGGGAATCTTTTGCAACCTATAACCTTTGGAATTATTACATAAGTAACTTTCAAACTGTGTGATATTGCTGTTTATATATTCATTCAATTAAATTGTAAGGAGTTTTGTTGGTTGTTTTGGTATTTATTCCGTCTATGATGGGCGAGTACATAATCTGTATAGGGGGAAATATAAGTCTAGGTTACTACTAGATTATCTATGTTCATTATATTAGTAATCAAATATTTTTATAATGAGATAATATAACAAATTAGAAATATTGTAATTATTCAGATTTAAATACTGTATTAGTAACGTGAAAAAGAGAACCATTGAAATAATTGTCTACCACCGTTGCTTACCCATATTCTCGGTATCTTGATGAACATTAGCAAAGCTTTAAAAAGAAGCCAATACATGATGTTGTTGCTATACTTATAGTTGGAACTATCTGAACTTTACCTAAAAGTATCCCCCATCAATATATATCAAGAATAGCTATAATAAATTGATTCCAAAGTACTTGTCATATTATGATAAAAGTATTACGCATTTAGATCATTAATTTGTTTGGGGAATATTATTGTAGATAGGAGAAGGCTACGTGAGATATGATAGGGGTAATCATTTATTCCCTTTTGGTGAATAATTGAAATTTCTTCATTATCAGATAGTTTGGTGATACTTGAAGCAATACAGTTGAAATTTCCCATAACGGTTTAAAGTAAAGAATCTATGATCGCTTCGCAGTTTCCAGGAAATGACAGAAACATCAATATTATCATGCTTTTTCATCAATTGTACATTACAGTATATAAAATACAATTACGTTGCTTTAATTTTAATCCTTTTGTATTTAATCTGTTACAAAAATATAACAAAAGTATAACAAAATATAAATATGAACTTATTTTCACAAAATAAATACAAATCAAAATCAACATAAATCAAAATCAAAACACAGATCAAACATTCTTTTGTTAAGCTGTTAGATACAGTGATAATATGTTATGAACATTTTATTGTATATCTTGATATGAAATCATATAAACTTATGATATTATCTAGAGAATATGATATACGGCTTGGTAGAGTCATTGATATTAAGCATAACTATATTATTAGATTTAAAGTAGATGTGAGGAGTCACCAGTAGGTGTAGTATTGCTACCTCCAATTGAAAAGGTCCTATTTTAAGGCACATATAAGCAAGAAAAAATTACGGAAGAGAGAGAGAGAGAGAGAGAGAGAGAGAGAGAGAGAGAGAGAGAGAGAGAGAGAGAGTAGTTTCACATGGGTATAAGAATATCTAATTACAAATTTCTATGAAAAGCGCAAAACTACTTTATAACTAAGGTCAATTTGGGATACTTGATATCGATGAAAATGATTAAACTCATGATCCTTTGATTTAACTCACTAGAAATTATCAATAGTAAAATCGAATTCAAGACAAAATGATATCAACATATCAAAGTTATATTGTGCCTAAAGTTCCAAGGAGAAACTCATATTAAATGCTGACATTTCCTGATCAGATAAACCACCCGTCTCATATCCAAGGTTTTCTTATTCAAATGAGTCCTTACCTAAAGTCACCATTTTCTAGGATCACTAAACGGAAGGAAAAACAAATGTAAATGTTGGTATTATGAATGATAATCAGACCGTGTTAGATTCCTTTTTTCCTGAAGAAAATATACTTATAATATAACATGATGTAGACCTCAATAAAAACCGATAATAATATATGTATTGTGACGGGCCGAGAGAGGAGTTGTGAAATCAAAGGCAAATTGGAAACGACTGAGTTATATTGTTGTGGAACACTCTCCTTATATACAAAACCTCAAGGCAACAGGACATGACAAGTTCACAAGACGGACAACATCACAGAGGAAAAACCAGACAGGAATTTTCATGTTCGTTTTAGTGCGAGGGAGGAGCGAAGATACAAGCATAATATATACAAAAGGAATTATGTACAATTGTGTGAAACACGGTTGGTACAGTATAAAATCCACTAACATAATATTGGAAAGTTTGATAATGTATATATCCCAAATGGAATCACTAGGATCTTTAAATTAGAACAAATACCGAGGGAATGATGTGAAACTTTGTTTGGAGTTTTCTTTCCATTGGAAAAGTCGACCAATAAAAAAATAAATGTATATATATATATATATATATATATATATATATATATATATATATATATATATATATATATATATATATATATATATATATATATATATATATATATATATGGTCAGAAACTATTTTGATAAATAATTACCAACAACCTCAATGACTCTGTAAGCATACAGATGTCAGAAACAAAGGCCCAGTTTAGTTTCCTTTGTGGATTATATTTCTATTTTGTTTTTATTCTCTGGCAGCAGAGATAGTGGTCCCTTCATTGAGAGAGAAAAGGGATTTACGAGGAAGAAACGGAGAACTGGAGTTGGTGATAAGGAAACTCAATTAAGGAGGGAAGAGATAGAGGAAATGTCTATGTATTATTATAGGGAAGAGAGATAAATGGTAAAAGAGAAACTGAATGTATGATTGAGTTAAAATGACTTAGAAAAAGAAAAAGATTATACTTTCATGGATGAAATTTGAATATGGATTATTGATTGGTTGATTGATTTTGAGCTTTCTGCCATCCTGAAATCGAAGGTCTTTCATACCACTATTGATTGTTATAAAATAAAAAATAAAAATTACTTCCAAACCATAATAGGGAAGATGTCCTTATTGAAGTTAAATAGCTTTCACAAGAGAAGATTCTGAAAAAAAATCTAAAAATACCGCTAACATAGTACGACACATCCTGGCCAAGAATATTCTTGAAGTGAGCATTAAATAAAATTATATAAAACGAATAAAATAAATTGAGTGATAACTGTCATCAACATTAATCTTGTATCTCATAACAAATCATTAATGTATCAATATTATATTTTAAGTTTTGATTCAACCAACAGAGTAAGAAGATCATTATATTGCTAAGATTTATAGAATGCCTGTTTGGATATTAATTCTATATATTTAAGAAAGTAAAAGTGATGATATATCTCCAAAATAAAGAAAAGATTAATCTTATTTATGAATAAACATTCTTATATCTCATTACTTTCAAAGATGGTGACATTTCCAATTAGTCGTTGATAGTCAACAGAGAGAGAGAGAGAGAGAGAGAGAGAGAGAGAGAGAGAGAGAGAGAGAGAGAGAGAGAGAGAGAGAGAGAATTTTAGGTAATCATCGTTTATCTAATAAACATATATAAACTATAAGTATTATATAAAAAGGATGCCGCATGAATGTAAATCGTCATCATCGTCGACTATTGACGCAAAGGGCCTCGGTTAGATTTCGCCAGTCGTCTCTTGAGCTTCCAAATCAATACTTTTCCGTTCATCATCTAATTGACGCTTCATAGTCCTCATGTATGTAGGCCTGGGTCTTCCAACTGTTCTTATGCCTTGTGGAGCCCTGTTGAAACTTTGGGGGAGATAACTTCTTTTGTGGAATGCGAAGAACATGCCCAAAATCTCTCCATGTACCCCTCACTATGATATCATCCCCATATGTCACTTGAGTAATCTCTCTTATAGTTTCCTTATTAGTCTTGTCTTGCTATTTAAATCCTAATATTCTTCTGTGGGCTATGTTTTCAATTCAACAAAATCTGTTGGATATTGTTTCATTGTCGTACAACAACTCTTTCCATACAGTAATACCGATCCCTCTACTTTGATATAGAGCCTGATTTTTATATATAATTTCAGGCGATTTGATTTCCAAACTTTAATTACCTTAGTCATTGTCTGATTTGCTTTTTCAATCTTACAATAAACTTCATTTCTAAAGAACATGTATTTGAGATCATAGTTCCTAAATATTCAAATGATTCCACCTAATTATTCCTTTCTCCTTCCAAGGATATTTCATCTTTTATTTCCTATTTGATTCTCATCAGCTCTGTCTTCCTTTTATTTATCTCCAGTCCAACGTCATGTGATATTCCATGCATTATGGTACGCAAGCTTTGCAAGTCCTCTGGTGTTCTGCAAATAAGGGCAAGCGTCATGAGCATAATCTAGGTCACCTGATTACTTGTTACCACTCCAGTCCAGTCTTTCTCCACCATCCCCAACTGTTCTATGCATTAAAAAATCAATGAGGAAGATAAACACCATAGGTGAAAACACATTCCCTTGGAGAACTCCATTGTTTGATCTGGAAATTCATTTGATAGGACTCCACTAACATTAACTTTGCACTAACTATGCTCATGAACACTTAATCAAATTTACATTTCTAGGAGGATCTCCATGATAACGTAAGACTCTCGACAAAATAGGCCGGTGCACAGCTATCAAAGTCTTTTTTTATAGCCCACAAATGCCATCAAAATTAGATTTCTATATTCTACAAATTACTGTACCACATGTCTGGAAATGAAAATTTAGTCTGTACAACTTCTACCTTTTCTAAATCCTGCTTTTTCCTTTATCAACTTTTCATCAATATTTCATTCTAGTGTTTTTAAAATAAGCATACCATAAATTTTCGTGACAGCTGACGTAAGTCTTGATACCTCTGTAAGTATTGCAAGTAGTCATATCGTTCTTTGTACTATTTTCACCAACAATCCTATCTAACATTCATCAGGTTTTGCCTCGTCACGCCAAATTCTTCAAAATCATCTAGTGGGTAGTCACTTTAGTTCGGTCAATATCATCTAAGCAGTTATTCACTCGCATCCAAGGTGTTTCCATCTCTTTGTTTTTTTAATAATAGCTACCACCTGAAACACACTCAACTCATTCATGGGCATATCAAGGACTTCCTCTGTATCAGGTATATCAATCAAGTTATTCCCTTCATATCTCCTATTCCTGACCTCACCAAAGTGTTCCATTTAACCTTACCTCTCTTCATATGCTGTTGTTATAACAGGCACATGTCTCTTTTTAATGGGTATATACTTCTTCTCTGCCCCAGTAGAGATTTCCTTAATAATTATGTGAGCAATTCTTACACCATAGCCACTCCCTGAATTCATAGCTTTGTCAGCCTTATCTTCTTTCCTGTCTAAATATTCTTTCAAATCTATCCTTGCTTTTCTTTTGACCTCACTAAAATTACTGGAATATTTTGCATGCTCTATTTTGTAATTTTCATTACTTCCACGAAAACTTTATTCAATTATTTTCTTTCTTTGTCTCCTTTTTTACAGCATCCCAAATACCATTTGATATCCATAGTTTTTGCCTTGTAACTGCATATCCCAAAACTTCAATACCAACTGACATATATGTTTTTAATATCACACCATTCTCTGTCAATGAATAAAAAAAATTTATAGAGGTATTTGAATTGTGATTATAACTTAAAAAAAAATAAATAGTTTCTAGGAAACCAATCTCAATTCCAATTTCTTTTATGTGGGATATGAATGTAATGACTTTTCTCTGACGAATTACATGGAAAAACTCCTAAAAAAATCATATGCTTTTCAAAGTGTATTAATAAAGTCCCTATAAGATAAAAATGTCTTGAATGAGAAAAGTTTCCATGGTATTGGATAGAATTACTACTCAAAATCAAATTTTATGTCGCCTTCTGAGATACACCTTGGCCCTATTTTATTTTATTTTTTTTTTATTAAGTACTTACGAACTCCATGTTTCGTGTTTTTCTTTGTTCTTGGAAAAGCACTACATCTCAGTTTTTTTTTTTTTTTTTTTTTTTTTTTTTTTTTTTTTTTGCACCAGCATCCCATCATTCAGATATTTGATGATTAACAAATATCACTGGTACCATTAGGTTTACTTGTTAGCCATTTAGGAAAAAGGGAGGAGCTTTTTATAATTGAGTAAAAAAACTGAATAGTATGTGACTGTCTGACTCACCTTTTATTATTTTGGAGATTACAAATCTACTACTACTATTATTATTATTATTATTATTATTATTATTATTATTATTATTATTATTATTATTGTTATTGTTATTATTATTATTATCATTATTATTATTATTATTATAATTATTATTATTATTATTATTATTATTATTATTATTATTATTATTATTATTATTATTATTATTATTATTATTATTATTAACGCTATGTATATATTTTTACTAGCTGTTTCTTGTTCAATAATGAATAGCCTCTGACAGGTTTCTTATGAATTAAAACTAATTTACATATGATATGTATCGATATCATATTTTAAAAGAGATTGTACCAAAAAAGCAAAAAATAAACATAAAGTTATGCATCCTATCATAGTTATGAATAGGTGTTAGATGTTTTATTATTATATTTATATAACAAAGAATCAAAACATTGAATTTTCAAAATCAGAAAAAAGGAAAAAAAAGAGAATAAAATTGAA
>NW_027171548.1:92500-102500 GCF_036898095.1 Palaemon carinicauda
AAGACATAGTTGTGTTTAGTGAATCATGGGAGGAATTACAAAAGATGATAGAAGATTTGATTAGAGAAAGCTGAAATATAGTACTGGAAATGGATATGAGTAAAAATAAAATAATGTTCAATACAGAGATGAACCTCTGTAGATTGTTAGTGAATATACATACGTAGGCCCTGAAGAGGTTAGACAGTTAGTCTAGGCGCCACATGGATGGCGACTATGGCACTGAAGTGTATACAGCTGTTCTCTCCATAAAATGATTGCTTGATGTCAAGGAATGATTTCTAAATTGGGTACACATATCTAGTATGGGGAGATTTTCTCCAAAGTGGCCGCCATGATGGCCGCACGACCCAATAGAGAAAGTGTCTATATTTCGAGAAGGAATGCCGCTAGAAATACACTACACCAGACAAAATTTGTTGAAAAGCTCATATACACCATAGGAACAGTCTTATGCGTTTTTTTTTTTTTTTTTTTTTTTTTTTTTTTTTTTTGTAAATTCTGCTAAAAATTATATATTGTGTAGTTAACATATTGAATTGACCAATTAAACCATAATCCTATCAAAAGGAAATCTTTACTTACTCCATTATATCTTGAGTTAACTAATGTGACGTCAGATGAACATATGTGTTACAAATTTTAATAAATAACAAGTTCAATCGAATGATAATGAATAACTAGGAAAAATATCTATGTACAGTTTTCTGTAATTTCCACGAATATGTCCATCAGATGGTATATACATATTAATTATACAGTCCCACATTGTACATGCCCAGTTATGCCGTCCTTAGTTTGAATTATTTGATGGTTGGTACATGATCTATGTGAAGTTATATGTACCGACTATGAAATAATGAGAACTGAATAAACAATTAACCAATCAATAATACTGTAAACTGAAAATTCCTTTCAAAGCTTATTTTTAGGAAAAATATCTAGCTTTCTCGTCCACCTGTGACTTTGTCGATAAAATATACATAACTGGTGTTATATACTATAATTTTTGCAATTTTTTGAATTTACACAAGCAGAAAATCTTGAGCATGGCACTGAATTTATTCGCCATCCACACGAGTTTGATCTGTAACAGATCTTGTAATTTCACTGGTTAGGAAAATCCTCTGCTATTGGCACTGTAATAGTTTGAGGAAGCCCATCCTGTATCCTGCTCTTCTTATTTATAATGAAATGAATCATAAAGGCCTACATAGTCCTTTAATAAGTTGTACCGCCTACTGTCTTGTCAATACGCCTTTTGATGTGGAGTTTTAGACTAGAATAAGTTGTTGGGAGCTTCTTAAAATCCAAATTCTTCATGCGATATTACGTGAAGAGACGAATATTGTTTATTCTTTTGAAAAGTTTTGAGTATATCATAGTCAAATACTCCTCAACATTTTCTAACATGATATCTGATAGGTCTTCCCTTCCGGTCTTTAAGAATTGTAGTTGTTTATTTGCTGACTTATTATGAACAAAAGCGGAAAACATTACGGGGGATATCGTTAGATCAGGGGTGAGTAATTTTTGTTTTTTAAAAGTGCATGTTCGTACAGAAGGATTATCCTGGAATCAGCCATTTAAATCAAACAAATATAATGAACTTATCCCATGGACAATGGATAGCCGACATAATGGAGAACACCATTTTGAATCCGATTATCACTAAGATAATTCAGCCAGGCCGGCTGCCAGATATCCATCAAAGGTCAAGACATCAACCTCCGATATGCTCAAGAATATGAAGATGCACCTGGAGGAAATTAAATCTGGCTAATTATACCGCACACTTAATACATCCTTCTTAGAACAATTGGAAACACTTTTTCTTTCACATATAAACTGTCACAGACCATTGCTTTTCTCATTTTACTGTAGACTATAAAGAGGCCAATCGGTACTGGTCTAAATATAAGGATTTGCTTTTTTTGTTTTGTTTCTTTGTGGGACCTTTTGAAGAAACATGTTAAACTGTTTTATTGCAGTGAAAAGTAATATATGTGGAGGTGTATACTCCTGCAGAACCAAATGACTCACTTTATATACAATCACTAAAGGTTCACAAATTATAGGCTATGTATTTGGAATGCATTCTTATAATTCATAGTATGAATGTGCTAGGTACACTATACATTCGGTCAGCATACTCGTTACATACGCTCCCATTCCGCTACCAAAGAACAATTGCCTGTGAGTTGCCGATAAAGCTCAAACACGGTAAATAACAGTGGATGTATTGCTTATGTATTTTTATGTATTGAGTAAATATTGTGAATATATCATGAATGCCATCCACAACCCAAATTCTGTGCAGTTCGAAAATCTGGAAAAGTGGAAGAAACTGGCTGTGCAGATGCAATGGGAACATGTGCGGACACTGGGCAATTGATATCAGCATGAATCATGAATACTGAGTATGTTAGGTGAATACCTGCCACTTTCATGTGTAATTCAGTCACAATTTACCCGCAGGGCATGTGGGACCAGGCATTAATATCGATTGTGAAATATCAAAATTAGTTTCTTTTTATCATTACATTGGAATGTTTTATTATTATTATTTTTTCAATGGTGAAAACGGATTTTGAGCGAAGCGAAAAGTCTAATTTTGGTTAGGATGGCGATGTCGTCCTGATGGAAGTTTCTATAAGTAGCTTGCTAAGGGATATATGTACTACTGTGATATTCCCAGAGAATTTTACCTTTAGGTATCAAGAATTCTAAGTACTGGCGTGAATATCCTTAAATTTCTCTCAAGGATATCGCATAATATCAGAGGATGTATTTTTGACACGCCATATAGCAATCTGCACCCCTAGTAGCATTAACGCTTCAAGAGGGAAGTGGCAGAATAGAAGGGGAGCCGTATCAAGGTTATCCTAGTTCTCATACTATTGATTATCACAACAGTGCCATATCTAATATGGCGAACATTCCTTGTAGCATTGAGCATGGTGCTACAGATACAGTACCTCGGGAGGGATACTGTGAAGGTCTTTTATTTTTAGAAAAGAAGGGTGGGTCCATCTGAACGACATGGCCATCTCACCCAAAAATAGACTTTTCGCTTTGCTCAAAATCCGTTTTCTGGGCTCAAGCCATGTCGTCCTCATGGAAGCGTACCAGAGCATTAATGCATTAGGGCAACATTTCTATGGTCATTTGACCATTTGAGACATATGGCGTTACTGTTATCCATCATCATCACTAATCATAAATGATGTTAGTGATTCCGGTCCCCTACAGGGAAGAGTCATTCTAGATAGTAGAAAAGGGGCCTTAAGGTCAGCAAATATTATATGAACAAACATAAGTACACACTGAATATACAAACTGTCTCATAGTTTGTATATATTGTCGAATCAATATCAGTGTCTCTTATATCTATTGTTTGTGAGCATACAACTATATGAAGAATACTTACTTTAGTAAGCTAAATAGCTCTGGCATTTTACACAAACAATTGTCGGGTGAATTAGGACGCAAATACATTCTAATAGACATCTATTCAAAATAAATGACTAAATGACTTAACCAGTAAAACGAATGTAGCATGATAACGGAATTATACACCTAACCTATACAGAATTTATATTTCTTTCTTAAAAGGAAATGAAATGTTGAGTGCCACTCTCTGATCAGAAAAATTTTATGACAATTTTTTCTTCGTAAATTCTGTACCGATTACATTCTATCAACACTGTAAACTATGTACACACGGAACTAGTGTTATCTGTATAACTCCACACCTGGGATTTTGAACAGAGTAAGAGTCACCATGGTAACACTTATTCAAAAGGAGTTCACTAAAAGTGATGACCCCCTCTCCCTTTAATTGACAGTACGAGTCAATTAACTGTTCATCGCAGTATTAGATGGCAGGTTATAATGCACTCACTGTCGCCACCATATAAGGCTTCAGTTCATGGACCTTCTTAGCATAGTGTTTGTAAAACACTCTGGATGATTTCCATCTGGTGAATGATCGAAGAAGCTCAAAGTCCATATACTGAAAGAAGTTCAGTGATGAAGCAATTTTTCTCAGATCTTCACCTGCGGGAGTACTGTCAGGATTTGCTCTACAAATAAAGTAGGTGAGCTTCACCCTCAGCTGTTTTAGGGATAAGTTTGATCCAGAGATTTCTCCTTCAAAAAGCTGTCCTCCCCTGAAGTCTTAAGTTCTACGAAGATAGACCTTTAGACACTCTACTGGACATAGAGAGACATCTTCCTTCAGTAGGCAGATTCTCCAGGGACCCCACCTCTTAGTGGGTAGCTCGTTCTTAGCGAGAAAGGTTGGATCAGGAAAGAGGTTCAGTTCCCCCGCTTCTGTGAACTAAATGTAGCCCTCGTCTCTAGATAGGGCCACTATTTCACTAACTCTAGCCCTAAGGCCATAGCAAACAGAAAAATAACCTTTTGAGTTAGATCGTTAAGTGAACAATCTTCATTGTTCATAGATGAGGCATAATATGGGACCTTGTCCAAAGACCATGAGTTGGGCTTTGGTGGTGGTGCAGGCCTAAGCCTTGCACATGCCTTCGGAATCTTATTAAAGATTTCATTTGACAGATCTACTTGAAAGGCATATAGAAGAGGTCTAGCCAAGGCTGATTTGCACGTAGTTATCGTGTTGGCCGCCAGGCCTTGATTATGAAGGTGGAGAAAGGACAGACAGAAGTTCATCTAAATTTCTTTTGGTGCTTTCTTTTCAGCAAGGGCAACCCACTTTTTCCAAAAAGACTCATATTGTCTTCTCGTTGACTTAGACTTGTACTTTTAAGAATTCTATATAGCCTTCTGAGATCCCAAATCTTTTCCTAGCCGCTAGGGCAAGGAAATCATGAAATAAAGGGTTCGGGGTCTCTATAATAAATCGAAAGCAATCAACTTCTGAACCCTCTGATATAGTCCCGGGTTCAGAACTAGGGACAACCTGAACTTCAGTTCCTTCACTAAAGAGGACAGATTGCTTTTGGGCTGCTTTGGAGCCAATAGAGCTACTCCCCCTTGGAAAGATCTCAGTATGTTGAGGACCTTCAGGAGGCGATTGGATGGGATGAATCAGGATATCTGAGTCCATCCCTTCTATTCCAGAGACATGATGTCTGTTAACTCCACTAGAGAGTCCTCGTATGGGCCTACATATCGAGGTATTTTCTTGAAGACGCTCGTAATGAAGAGGTCGATTTACAGTTCCGGGACTTGATCTCATCTGGGAGGGAATAGGTCTGTGTCCGTGGACCATTCTAACTCTATCAGCTTGAGCTGAAATAGAGCATCCACTATCACGCTGTAGATTGGTTGTATATGAACTACTGACAGGTTACATACCTTTAAGTAAGGGATTGTTAACGACACCTATACCGTATGAGACGTTTTCTAGCATTGTTGATTGCGACGTCTCATTATCGCTTTGGTGTCTCACATCAGTCGAAAGAAGTCTGATCTGCGTGGAGAGAACTTTCCCAATCATGACAAGACCAATATGGTCTTGGGAATTTCAGACTTTAACCTTTGATAGAGAAGCGATTAAGGAAGAACCTATATTGGTTTTTTTAGATCTTTTCAAGCGTTTTATGCGTATCTTCTCCAGACTCTTGACGCATCTTTCAGCTGTGCTCTCAGCACTGGATCTGTCACTATTGCGAACTGGAGAGAGTTCAGAACTCCTCCTTGTTAACGTCTTGGGAATCTGACTCATTACCCAAGTCTCTTGACCGACCTTACAATCTCCTGTTATATTCCTATGTTAAAAGAGAGTTGGTGTGACAACAGACTTCAATGATTTTACAGCCATTGAAACCTTTGAGCTGGAGAGAATTGAGGCTTCTTGAGACTTATCTTGCATCCGCGATGATCTGGGAACTGGTTCATCTCCTTGGATGTTCATAGACCAGCCATTTCGGGTGCTGCCCACCCCAACTTCTCGTCCAGGTACATTGTTGCCTGAACCATTTCTAGACTTGGTTATTGCATGACTGAGTCTACCAATCCTATGGAGATATTTAGGACTAGGTTTAGTCCAACACGTATATTTCCTAGGATATATGTTACCTTATGTAACTTGAATCCTAGATAGGAGGGGATGGGGTGATTGGCTGGAAGTTGCCAAGGGACATTTTTCAGGTCTGTCAAGACTACAAACATCCCTTTTTAACACAGGGTCCAAATGTTCAGAGGGATTAACATTCTGAACTTGCTGTTTTATTTGAACATGTTGAGTGGCAACAAATCCAGAATGACTGTGATTTCTTTAGTCCTTCTCATGAACACCAAACAGCCTTCCCTGGAATGCGATGGACTATTGTTTTCTTACCACCTCTATGCTCTAGAGCTCTTAGGTATACTCTTCCAGGAGGGTTTTGGATTGTAGGAGGAGTTAAGGAAATGATGGTGGAGACATTTCTACTTCCCATCGTAGTCGCGTCTTGATTAGGCCTTGGACCCAAGGATCGAATGTCCAACGATCCTGCAGGAACCTCCCCCCTACCAGAAGCATCTCTATGCTTCGAATGATCAGTACGATTAAATTTTTGACCACCTGCTTGTGGCATTGCGGTCGTTGCAGCCGTGGGATGTTGTTGAACAGCCTGAAGTATATTTCCGGACTTTCCCCTCTTCCTTTTAGGTTGGGGACCCACAACCATGGAAGACTTTTTTTTGAAAGGATGCCCCACTTTTGGAGAACACCTACATTCTCCGTGGTGGCATTCTCAATCACTTCCCTAACTACATCGTCTGGGAAGAGGTCTTTACCCCATGTGCTGGAAGATATTTGCTTCCTTGTCTCATATTTCAGTGTTGCAGCAGCGAACACAAACTCCCTACTTGCTCTCCTAGCTTTCATAAAGGCGTAAAGGTCTTTCACTTAGGTAGCCCTATGCATTTTGTCTAAGACCATGAGCATGTCTGTGGTACTTTGATGGGATGAACACAACTCTAAGTAGTTTTGTAGAGATACAGAGGATGCAAGTGTCTCCTTTATCTCTTGTTCATTAAAGTAGAGAAACTCGGATAGTTTAGGGAAAACTTCGTTAAACTGTCGACTGGCAACATCCGCATTTAATCTTCTTACTGAAAAAGTTAAATGGACTTCCTTCCAGTCCTTCTCCTGTCTGGGAAAGGCTGGTGACAGAGGCTTGCACTCCTCGAGTGCAGGACATGGCCTACCGGCCTCCACTGCCTTGGCAACAGATTTAAATGCCTTCCACATAAAGGGGAAGAAAATTGAAGCAGGAGCAAGAAAAGAAGGGTGCCTCTTACCCAGTGTGGATACCTTCGACAGGATAGCCTGTGCCTTATCATGGTCGAGAATCAGGACTTCCTTCGATTTCTTTCCTTTTCTTGACTTAGGTTTATCCTTCAGTTGAACAAAATAATTAGGGAAAGCATTAAAGCTTAGCCAGAATTTGATTTCGGCCAAAGGAACAGCACCCATCTTCTCTGAGATGCAGAGTTTGCCATAAAAAATCTGCATCAGCTCTGCAAACTTCCAGGGATTGGTTTTGGAGCATGTCGGGAAGTCTTGATCCATGGGTCGTTTGTATGACCCTTGGGAAGCAACAAGTGGATCTTTACTAGACTCTATCTTGCATTCTACTTCCCGCTTTTCGTGTTGTTTGCGAAAGCTCTCTGATAGATTATTCGCTTGGGCGCATAATAGGTCCATTCCCTCTAATAGAGGAGTAGAAGATAAAGATGTCAACGTCAATGGCTCTAGAGCCGGCATAGGCGGAAACAATTCCGACATGACATTTTTCCCTTTTTCCCAGGGGCACTTCTTGCCCTCCTTCCCAAAGGCTATCTGGCCGTCGGGAGATGTAATTGGTGCCTGGGGCACCACTATTTCTTTACTTGCCTTCGGAAATAGTAGTTTACGCGTCCTACCAATTGATAGGTAAGGTCCCGGAGTGATTTTCTGTAAGCCTCTCACCCAGTTGCGTAATTTGTCTCGGGCTCTATCCCTATTCTCTGTAGACTTGGGATTCTCAAAACCTTCGGATATTAAGGTCTGACATACATTACCCACCTGCGGGATCCAATCACTAGGTATTCAGAAGTAATATTGCAGGGGGCATGAAACCTGCAAATATCATGACCGTAAAAGCCTTTACTTTTGATCTTGCAGAAGACTGCAACACAAGTCATCTGCTGTTCCTCCTGTAAAGAAAGGAGAACAAAATAAGTATATAATAGATTATCTCACTGATAATTAATATGTAAAATTAATTTCATAACAAAGTAGCTTAGGACAGTAAGCTAAAAAGGGATAGTAGGAGATATATACTTGTGTATTCCCTGTAAACAACTGCTGTTACCTCCCCTCAGTGTTAGCTATAGGGAGATTCCTCTACCGAGGTAACTTCAACTAAAAGGGTTCTAACCCCTAGAGGTAGGAAAGTGTATAAGTCACTGTCCCTTGTTATTTCTAACACTGTGAGGTAAGGATGACCGATTCCTCAATCAGAATATTAAAGAAATACTATTCTCTTAATATAGGAGTGGTACCAGCAGAAGCTCGCCAAGGGTACCCAAGATATGTTAGAAATAACTACTGTATAATCATACTGTATAATTGAATATTAAGTAGTTCATCCATAGGTCTGCCTTTGTGGCAAGCATCTGATGGCACAGTCCAGCTGGCAAGACGCCAACTGCACAAAGAAAAATAAAAGACATATATTTGTGTATCCCACCCAAGCTATTTGCTGTGACCTCCCTTACAAAATTAAATCATAGAGTTTCCTGATCTGGGAGACTCAGGATAAGGGTTCTACTCTCTAAGGGTTAGGAGTGTAACTCTCCAGCCCTTTGAGTATTTAATATTGTAAGGTAATCTAAAAAACTGATTTCTAATCAGAATATTGAAGAAGTTATATTCTTTCAATATAGGATTGGGGTCAGCAAATACCTGGATAGGGATACCCAAGATATATTGGAAATAACTACTAGTATAATATATACAGTAGTTTTCTATCTGCAGTACATCCTATACTGCAAATATACTGACTACATGTATAAACTTATACTGTAGATCAGCCGGCATGTTGCCGGCATAGCTATTTCTTACCAGCATATCCAGCATAATAGCTAAAAGAGAGAGAGATAGCATGGAGTGAAGGCTACCTATTACTGTGTATGTATACAGTACTTAAGGATGTAAAGTCTAATTTACTGCCTTTCTACAGAAAATAAGGTTCAAATGGAAGGGGAGAATGTAACATTCAGGCTTCCATCCAGCCAGAGTACTATTGCCAGTAAGGTCCTGCTAACACACTGCCGGCAGGCTAGCCTCCGGCAGTACTAGTACAGTCGGTATGCTGCCGGCTGAGTCAGCCCCTATTTGTGCCGGTCTGGCCAGCGGTACTCCGGCAATAAAACTTGTGGCTAGCAGTTAAAGGGAGCTGCCGACAGCCGCCAGCTGCCGACAGCCACCATAGCTGCAGGCAATTGGCATGGCTACTAGCAGTATGCATCACCGCCGGCAGCCGTCATAGCTGCCGAAAGATGAAAGACACATAGTCGCCGGCAACCAACTTGGCCGCCGGCAGTTGTCATGGCTGCATGAAGCTCTCATACCCCTTAGCAGCTGGACTACGGAGTGGGGAGGGAGTGTGGCCGGCACCGGCAACCCACCGGCATCGGTAAGGTTGCAGGATACCGGTATCATAAAAGAACAGAGGGGGAGGAAAAAGGGGCCAATATGAGGTGTGGTAGCAGCTGGCAATTTTTTCAGACCTAAACACCTTAAAGAAACTCTGTTCCAGCATCGACGCCATCCCAGGTGGCAGGAGAATTATCTATTCTCAAGCCTAGGGTGTGCAAATACAGTTAAGGGGAAAGCAGCAGTACCACCTCCTCTCAACAAGTGAGAAAGAGAGTTCCAGTTTCCCGCCATCCTAGGCCTAAGAAGATACTACACTTCAGCCTAGGGTCAGCAAGCATAGGACTAGTCTACTAGGACACAGGGAGAAGATGGCGGCATCATAAA
>NW_027171548.1:115000-135000 GCF_036898095.1 Palaemon carinicauda
ATCACAATAATACAGTACAGTACTGTAATCACAAATGAGTGAAAATAAAACAAATCACAAACCAAGTGTAAAAATCACAAAGAAATCGTCCACGAATTCACTAAGTATGTATGCTATCGAGACGGCGGATACTGAGATAATGAACGAGTGAAGGGGGTAATAAAGGGGTTTAGGGCGTGGTAGGTATGCGTGGGAAGAGTCACGTGACTCCATTGTGAGATACTGTCGTTAAGTTATTTCCATGAAAAATGCGACCGGGAAGCGCGGCGTTAACACTTTTCCACAAAAAACGGCGCGTGGGAGGGAAATTTAAATTCGTTAACCGATACAATATTCGTTAACCGAGACGAATTTTTCAGAGAAAGTCCCTTCGTAAACCGAAAAATTCGTAAGCGGAGTCGTTCGTAAACCGAAGTTCTACTATATATATATATATATATATATATATATATATATATATATATATATATATATATATATATATATATATATATATATATATATATATATTTATATATATACATATATATATATATATGTATATATATATATATATATATATATATATATATATATATATATATATATATATATGTATATATATATATATATATATATATATATATATATATATATATATATATATATATATATATATATATATATATATATATATATATATATATATATATATATACATATATATATATATATATATATATATATATATAGAGAGAGAGAGAGAGAGAGAGAGAGAGAGAGAGAGAGAGAGAGAGAGAGAGAGAGAGAGAGAGAGAGAGAGATTATCATATAAAACACAGTGTAATCACAAAAATCATAAAGATCCAAAGCTATTATTATAGTTACAGTATTATACAAAACTTTATATAAAGTATAAAATGATATCTGTAATTATTTGCAAGTCACGCCTATGTTTACTTCTCAGAATTGATTACCTAATTTTACCTCAACAAAAACAACATCAATTGATTTAGTAATTGAAACATAATTATAATATTTTAATGGAATAGATTACATTTTAAGTGCTAATCATGATTGAATATGAAATGAATATAATTTAGTATATAGTAATCAGTAAATGATTAGTGTAAATCGATTATAATGAAGAGACCTAATTTTAGTTTATATCAATAGACAATTTATGGGGATATATTACATAATAGACTGACGTTAAAACTATGAAGAGGATTAAATATTGCAAAAAAAAAAAAAAAAAAAAAAAAAAAACAGTAAGTTCATTTTTATTTCCTATAACGTTTTTAAATGTGCGTGCATCAAAATCCCTGTACCACTCTTTTTCTCTTAATTAGTTAACAGGCATTTTGAAATTACCTCTCTTTTTTAATACGCTTTAAGTACTTTAATGTAATAATTTTGAATCCTGTTTTATTCAGATTCATGAAACAATTTACCATATACTTTTCTAGAAAAGTAAGTTTATAAAGAAAAAAATCATTATTTCTTAAGTCCTTGGAAAAGCATCCCACAAAGGTATTTGATTACCGAGTAATTATGCACATTTATTCAATATAGTTTATATGATGGTAAGAAAAACTCCAATAAACACATTGATATTCTGGTAATTGGACAAACCTAATTTTGTTATTCGTTGGTATTCCGAAAGTCTAATGACTTTATTTTGAGTGTATTTTACGATTATAATCTCTTGGTTTTACTACTACTCAATTGCACTTTGTGGACAACTTGTTGACCCATGTCCCCTCTCGAAAGACGTGTCCAGCCTTCTTTGTCTTGCGCTAAATATATCCATGTATTCATTTCAATTTGTGTAGGTCTTCCCAAAGGTCTACGTTCCATGACTTCAGCATATAGTATTTGTTTGGGTATACGTGTGTCCTTGCTTTTTTCTGATACCTATATCAGTTACATCAATGAGTCCCATAACTGAGCTAGATAGAAAATTTAACTGTTGTGTTTTACACACGCAAAAGTTATACACTATAATGAGATTGACTAATTTACTCTACACAGTAAAAGTGTTGCTTGTGAGTAAAGATCATGTAGTAGCCAAGTTAAAAAATAGATTTATAAATCAAAGATAGAAAAACCTGAATCTCTTTTCACTGAAGAATCACTGTCGTCCTTCGGTGAGATATAACGTTTTATGTTGCCTCATCAAAGTATTGACATTATATAAAACATCATAGGATCATTCTCTGAATTAAAAAAAAAAAAAAAAAAAAAAGGACAGTACTTTATTTCAAAATCATCCAACCCAAGTAATCAAATTTGTTTCAAATTTTTTTTTTTAACAAAAGCGCTAAAGTCATAGATTTTTATGTAATAAATTTTGCTAGATGACCATTGATTTTTCTTTCTCTCATTGGGAAAATACTATTTTATCACTGTTTTTTTTAATTTCTATTTCTATTTCAAAGATTTTCCGAATATTTTTAGACCGCTCACAGAGAAAAGTGGAATTCACTGCATTTACTACAATATATAAATGTTATTTTGGTAATCAAAATAATTTTAAGAGAACATGATATTACCAAAGAAATATCTAATCGAAGCAAAGAATATATTATCGATTTTTAAAGTTAATTGATGTTAATATTCAAATAGAATCTAAGACCGTGCAATTTACCAAGAGATGGTATGATATCATAGTAACTCCAGAAATTTTGAGCTTACAGTGTCCTGAATAATTTATAATTTCCTAAAACAAAATTTACCCGTTTAGATTAGAGTTAAAAGGTTATATCAAAACACAATTGATATTTCTCTGTATAATTATAATAATAACACCAGCATTCAACGAAGTAGGTTATCTACAATAGTCAAGATTAAACAAAGAATACATGATTTTACTGTATAAGAAAAAAAATCACATGAAAAGTTACGCATAATATTTTCCCTTCATGTTATTCGTTAACATTGCATAGCTCGTTGGAGTTGATTTTAACTTATGCTAAGAGATCATAAAAACGCCCATCAAAACAATAGGATTAATTTACAAAGCTGAGTATAAATATTGATATCATACTAAAAAAACTGTTAGACAGCCAATCATAGCTATCTCTAATCATATTGAGGCATCATGTGATTTTTTTTGACTCACCCACATTGGCTATTGGACAAAATAACTTTTATCTTAATTATATGTAATTCCTCTTAAAAATTACTTGTTCCTTAAATCATCACTAATACATTTGTCAAAATGTTTACTAGATAACATAAAAAGTTCAAACGAAAGAAAAATGATGCTCAACAAGAAAAGAAAATAATGGTTATTTCAAATAAGTCTTTATTTACCCTTCTCAATAACTTACTGTATTAAGGGAAATTTGATAAATAAATCTTTAATAAAATTGATAGTATGTCCTGGTATTACATAAATGAATACAATTATGGTAATGGTAATGATAATGATAACAAAATGGAAATAAATTCAAAACAGCATCGAGAACATGAGAACATTTTGAGTCAATGTGCCAAGGTCTAACCAAAGGCCAAATAATTGACTACAGATTAAAACCATCCACTCTCTCTTGCAGTATATGCATGAACAGCAAGCGAATGCAGACCAACGAGAGACCGCTTCAAATTATGCTAATGAAGGACGGAACTATCTGTAAGTGAGACGATCGATCTCAGCACTAAAAACATGGACCACAAAACTACCGATTCAGGATTTGAGTCTGACTTTTCCCTCTCATTTATTTTGGTGCTATACTAGGTTCATTTATTGATAGCTGATTTCAATCTATTTGTTCGTAAATTATCAGGTTAATTCGTTTGGAAATGAATACAAATCGCTCACTGATGCACATTCAATGTTCTGGTTACCATTCCAGTAGTAGCAAAAAAACTCTCTTAGCTGATTTTAAGTAACAAATAGAAAAGGGTTTCTGACAGACAAGGAAAAAGATAAGATATTAACTTAATTTCTTTGGTTTATGATAATATCCTATGGAAAAATAACCAAAATTATTATGATATAATACTAAATACCTGCATCTTGACTATCAAAGCATATATAATATCCGTTTCGTTTGAATGGCGAGTAATCTAATTATTATTATCAATTTATTGTTTTTCTATCATACTACAAAGCCAATTTTTTGTCGTGTCTTAGTGTGTTGGTTTCAAAGGTTGCTCAATATAAAATTTCTCTGGATCACGTAGCTGAGTCTATTTAGAACAAACAGAGAAAATACTCTTACATTTTATATACTTTGCCCTGAGCAATAATCTGAGACAAAAAAATAAATGTACCCAACAACTGAAAAACTGTTCGAAAATAGTGAAAAGGCAATGTATGCTGTTGTATCAAGACGAAAAAATATACTGATTCATAGTTTATATGATTGCTAAAAAAAAAATCCCGAACTTCTAATGCGTCATAAAAAAAGGTCAAAATTTAAAGATATGGTACGTGTATCTTATAACTAACACAGTTACCTTGACTGGCTACGAGCTTTATGCTTATGCATGTCAATCAGTGGCTACAAATAATTGCCTTTTCATATTATATACACGATAAAGTGTAAATAAAATACAATAGAACACGAGAGAAAATAGAAGAGTACGTCGAAATGAAAATAAAGGAGTTCAAGAGACCACCAGAAAGCAACAGTCAGCCAGCATGAGATTGAGCATCTGTGTAAAAACTAGAGAGAGAGAGAGAGAGAGAGAGAGAGAGAGAGAGAGAGAGAGAGAGAGAGAGAGAGAGAGAGAGAGAAAGAGAGAGAGAGAGGAGTACGTCGGATAGTGAGAAGTCGACACCAGGAAAGAAGGGACGAGAGATCGATAGGGAGCGAGAGCGAGAGAGAGAGAGAGAGAGGAAACGATAAAAATGCCCGAATTCCTAAAAAGGGTGATTGTAATATAAATACTGTAGTTGAAAGAGCCTGGTGAAGAGCGCAAGAGAGCACGAGAGATTAGAAAACAGATTGCGATATAGAGGAAAAAAGATAAGAATGGGAAAGAAAGAAAGTAACCAAAATAGAAAAGGGCAAAAGTTTGTATAAGAAAGACTTGGAGACCAAGAGAGAGAGAGAGAGAGAGAGAGAGAGAGAGAGAGAGAGATGGGTAGTACACTATATTATGGAAAAGTAAGAGAAAGCTAGTGACTGCCCGAATGTTAGAGAGAAAGAGAGATGCGACAAATGATAGTGCAGGAAGGCTTGTAACCCTAAGGGTCCATTCATACTATAGCAGCCGAAACAGAAGAGAGCCTCTAGTGCAGATCAAGAATTGTACCCTTTTAACAAAAATACTCAGAGCACTTTTGAGCACCAAGACGAGCGTTTTAGGTGACGTAAAACATAAAAGAACTCCCCAAATGCGAATGCTTCGCCCCTCCTGACAGAACACTTCTCTTACTTCATTTTATATGATGTAGGCTTTCGCCATTATTATTTTTCTTTATAACCTATCTGGGCAATTCTGTAGGAGTCGAGCTAAACTCATTTAGCTGTGAAATCTTCTTCAATTATTAATACAAAAACACCTTTTAATACATAATTATTTTTGTCCTTTACCTGTAATTCCAATCCATACATTCCTAATCCATAACTGGAATACATAGTTTGGGTTCATAAAAGCTGGTTGAATTAACAGTTCTACCTTATATTCTTGAAAGATTTTTCATACACATCCCGATGTTTATAGCTTGTTATTTTCCTTTCTTTATACTCTGTGTGCCTTACCTCTATCCTCATCTTACCATATTTGATTATGTTAAGTCACAATTATGCTTAAGGTTCTTTAAACGTCCATATCACATTTAGCTCTCCCATGTCCCAAGTTATTGTTTACATTCATAAATTTGGGTGTGCTATCAACGATCGATTTTCTTTCCTTGGAAAAATGTTTAGTAACTTACAGATGTGTCCGAAATTATCTGCCACCTGAACACGATACTCTTTATCCAATATATCATCCCACAGGTACGTTTTATAGTTATTCCAAAACGTTCCATACGTAATGAACTTGCACACCTACAAAAACTAAGCTTATCCTTGTCTAGTAGTATTTTTACACTGAATTCTCAAGCACATGTCTAATACACTAAAAAAGAAACTTCATAATTATTAACAGCTCATCCTAACACATCTTTTTCAACTACAACGTTGCTTCTGGTAACCACCAGGTCTCAAAGATTCATTTATATTTCCTAATTTAATTTTATGCTGTTTAGGATATTACTCTAAAACAATAACCTCATCAATATATACTCTCCTTCACTCAAGTAAAGAGCATTATATCTAATTTCAATATTTTTATATCATATCCTAATTTATAACTCAAATTCTTACTAATTAATTGTTGGTATTTTAAAAAGAAAAAACTTGTATAAATATAATTTCTGCTAGCTCCTTTGATATTATTGTACAGACGATCCATTGATTAACCATTTATAATATTTATCTCAGTTTGTCTCTGAATTGAGTCTACTAGTTCCTGGAGTCTTGCTATTCCTAATCATCTTAATTGCTATCATCATTTCTAACGTAGTAACTTCACCATAAAAGTTGAGCCTTGCGTTGAATTATCATTTTTTTAATCGTTTATCTGGATAAGAATTCAACATCAAAATATACGAAGACGATAGATATTTTACTTACTCAGATATTACTGTCCTTAGTATCCTTAAAATCAAGATTATCTTCTTTTATGCTAGATATATATATATATATATATATATATATATATATATATATATATATATATATATATATATATATATATATATATATATATATATATATATATATATATATATATGATACTTCCTCCGGTACATTGCCTTTTTTAATACAGTTGATCAATTATTTGCCAGTAAATAAATGTCTAGAAGTGATTGCATTATCAATAAATAAAGGTTATTCAAATACACATATATTCAAACGTATAACAGCTAAACTCCAAAAGTTCAATAGAGAACACATATAGAATAAAATACACTATCCGCAAAACAAGGAGAATACATATGTATTTTTTTTCTATCACTTGTGATCACATGACACTTTCTTTGATAATAACAAATTCATGAAGAAAATTCAATCACTTTTTCTCTATCTCTGAAGTTCCCAAAAAGCTACGTCAATTCCTAGTGTTATGGGGGGGGGGGGATAAATGGAAGGAGACAATGTTACTGAAAGATAAACCAAGAAGGAAGGATATGTATTGATTTCAGTGAATCTAAGAGTAACTTAAATTATTTCTGAGGAAAGAGCCTCCAACTTCAATCAGATCATGCAAATAAATCGTCATAATAGGCAAATATATTCATAAAAACTTCCAAATCTATAAAGATTGCAATACCAGAAACACAGAAAGAATTGCTTTCATTAGTACCCTCATTCATCAACAAACCCATGTTATTTCGCTATATCAGACCATGTAACTAATGAAATCCTTTACTTATTCATTGAATGGTAGCCTATAGTAAATTAATATCAAATGCTCTTTGGATTCAGAAGGTGACTTTATTTAAACAGACATTAGTGGTTACAAAACCTTAAAATATATGATACTCCCTTTTACACACACACACAGCCATATATATATATATATATATATATATATATATATATATATATATATATATATATATATATATATATATATATATATATATATATATATATATATTTATATATATATATATATATATATATATATATAATATATATATATATATATATATATATATATATATATATATATATATATATATATACATATATATATAAATATATATATATATATATATATATATATATATATATATATATATATATATATATATATATATACAGTATAAATATATATATATATATACATATATATATATATATATATATATATATATATATATATATATATATATAAATATATATATATACAGTATATATATATATATATATATATATATATATATATTATATATATATATATATATATATACATATATAAATATATATATATATATATATATATATATATATATATATATATATATATATATATATATATATATATATATATATATATATATATATATATATATATATATATATATATCAAATAAGTCCTACATATTAATGCATTAAAGTCTGGATTCTCTTAACGACCTCGGGATCAGAGCCCAAGGCGGAACCGCCCAAAGACTATTAATATATATATATATATATATATATATATATATATATATATATATATATATATATATATATATATATATATATATATATATATATATATATATATATATGGCTTATTTGAAATATGAAAGAAACACGTTTAAATGAGCAAAAAATTTATCATATATATACATATATATATATATATATATATATATATATATATATATATATATATATATATATATATATATATATATATATATATATATATATATATATATATATCATCATCAAGTACGGGGTGTTCGATGTCGAACGGCCGTGGCCCTCTGCACAAAACTTCTCCATTCATTCCGGTCTTGAGCCTTCCTTTCCAACTCCACCATCGTTAGCCCGTACATCTCCATGATATTGTCACTCAATCTAGTTTTAGGCCTTCCTCTCGTTCTTGTACCATAGACTGATCCAATTAGTAGCGTTCTTTCCAGAGTATTGTGTTTCCGAACCTGGTGTCCAATAAAAGTTAGTTTTCTTTCATCCAAAATGTCAAGTAATCTTTTTTCGATATTGATCTTTTGTAGAACTTCCACGTTAGTCTTTTTCTCAATCCAGCTTATCCTAAGGACTCTTCTGTAACATATATATATATATATATATATATATATATATATAAATATATATATATATATATATATATATATATATATATATATATATATATATATATATATATATATATATATATATATATATATATATATATATATATATATATATATATATATATATATATATATATATATATATATATATATATATATATATATATATATATATATAACAGATTTTGTGCGAAGCTATGTCGTCCTGATGGAAGTTCCTAATAGGTAGCTTTCTAGGGTATATTTGACTACAGTGATATTCCCATAAAATTTTACCTTAAGGTATCCAAAATTCTAACTTCTAGTGCAAATATCCCTAAATAATCTCACAAGGATATCGCATAATATCAGAGGACGTATTCTTGACACTTCACATAGCTATCTTCATCCTGAACAGTATTAACGCTTCGAGTGGTTATAGTGACAAGAATCTGAAACGAAAATGAAAAGAGAGCCGCTCATAAGGCATCTCTCCTATTCCGTTTCCAGAGTGTATCTGATGAAAGCGGTAGCACCCTCTTTATTCCTTGCAGCAATATACGAGGTGCTACAGATACTGTATTATAGGGAGGGGTCAATAAGCCCTTTTATAATAGAAGGAAGGTCGGGTCCATCAGGACGACATGGCTACCTCACCCAAAAATAGATTTTTTGGGCTCAGGCCATGTCGTCCTGATGAAAGTTTACCAGAGCATTACTGTATCTGTGGATTCTCAATCGGTGCCATACTCTCAAGAAAGTATTTTCCTGGTCCGTCTAGAAGTAGAGACCTATGATGTTACCGTCTTACATCATTTCATCTAAGCATGAACTATGTTAGTGCTTCCTGCCCCCTACAGGGAAGAGCCATACTAGACTCTGGAAAAGTCTCGGGGAGTACATAATAACTTTTGGATGACAAAATGACAAGCTTACATAGTGGTTCGCCCTATACATTATAAGGCAAAGTTTGTATAAGAGTCGCCAATGTCAGAATGAATTTGTGACACCTTCCCAATGTGACTACTCTTATTAAATATCGGATAATGGTTTTATCCGCATAGGAACAAATTTTGCATCTCCGCCACTATCCCGTTAGGGTACCACGTCAACCCTTCCTAGAGAAGGGTTAAAGGGAGTGGACTTTTTCTTGAATCAGGGAACAATCATAACCCTGGATAGGTACGGTGGGTCGTTCGCGACCCCGAGCGTAAAAAAAAAACAGGTTTTTCTCACGTGACTCAGCCCCGTGACTGAATTTGTGGGTGATCGACCTGCAGGAGGTGTCTCCCCTACACGCTCTAGTAGTGTCCAGATGTGCATTGCTGTAGCTGTACTCCTTCCCCGATTTCTGAGACGAGTCGGGGTCGTTCGCGACCGAGTTTACCCTTCTAAGGTAGTTTGCATAATTATCAAAGTTATTACGTATTATGAAATTGTCGTAGAATGGTGCAACTTGTATAGGTTATCAGTTGTGGAAAGTCTTGGTGGATTGTTTGGCTACCATGTGCATGATTTTTTTTTTAGTTAAAATGTCGTTCATCACCACGAGGACCATTTTACCGCGATTGCCCCTTTTTCATTTTTTTTCATTTTTTTGCCAAGTCATTTTTCCGTAAGATATTGCCAAATAGTGTCGTAAAACTTTTGCTTGTTTAGTGTTGGAAAGTGTGTCTAGATGATCTGGCTACCCATGCATGACTTTGTTTTTGTCAGATACGACGTAGTTATTGGTATATTGGGTATTTAACTGCGGTTACCAATTTCTGTTTTTTTTCAATATTTGTAAAAATTACTACGTAGTAAGGAATTGCCGTATATTATTCATTTTTTTTTCATGTTTATGTGTTAGAAAGTGTGCCTTGATGGTTGGGCTAACACGTGCATGTCTTTTTTTTTTTATCTGAGATGCCGTATATTAGAATGTCGGGCATTTTACCGCGAGTACCCCTTTTTCATTTTTTTCCATTTTTTTGCCAAGTCATTTTTCCGTAAGATATTGCCAAATAGTGTCGTAAAACTTTTGCTTTTTTAGTGTTGGAAAGTGTGTCTAGATGATCTGGCTACCCATGCGTGATTTTGTTTTTGTCAGATACGACGTAGTTATTGGTATATTGGGTATTTAACTGCGGTTGCCAATTTCTGTTTTTTTTCAATATTTGTAAAAATTTACTACGTAGTAAGGAATTGCCGTATATTATTGATTTTTTTTCATGTTTATGTGTTAGAAAGTGTGCCTGGATGGTTGGGCTAACACGTGCATGTCTTTTTTTTTATCTGAGAGGCCGTATATTAGAATGTTGGGCATTTTTCCGCGAGTGCCCCTTTTTATTTGTTTTGCATTTTTTTGCTTAGTCATGTTACCGTAAGGAATTGGCAAGTAGTGTCGCAAAACTTATATTTTTATAGTGTTGGAAAGTGTTTCTAGATGATCTGGCTACCCATGCCTATTTTTTTTTTAGCCAGATATGGCGTATATATAAGTATGTGTTCGATTTTCCTGTGATTGCCATTTTTTCGTTTTTTCCTATTTCTTTCAAAATTACTACGTACTAAGGAACTATCACAGAGTAATGATTCATTTATATGTTTATTTGTCGGAAAATGTGCCTTGATGGTTTGCCTAGCACGTGGCTGAAATTTTTTTTTTCTGAAATGCCGTATATTAGAATGGCCATTTTTCCACGATTGCCCCTTTTTATTAGTTTTGCATTTTTTTGCTTAGTCATGTTACCGTAAGGAATTGGCAAGTAGTGTCGCAAAACTTATAATTTTATAGTGTTGGAAAGTGTTTCTAGATGATCTGGCTACCCATGCCTATCTTTTTTTTTTTTAGCCAGATATGGCGTATATATAGATATGTGTACGATTTTCCTGTGATTGCCATTTTTTCGTTTTTTCCCATTTCTTTCAAAATTACTACGTACTAAGGAACTATCACAGAGTAATGATTCATTTAGATGTTTATTTGTCGGAAAATGTGCCTTGATGGTTTGCCTAGCACGTGGCTGAATTTTTTTTTCTGAAATGCCGTATATTAGAATGTTAGCCATTTTTCCGCGAGTGTCCCTTTTTATTTGTTTTGCATTTTTTTGCTTAGTCATGTTACCGTAAGGAATTGGCAAGTAGTGTCGCAAAACTTATATTTTTATAGTGTTGGAAAGTGTTTCTAGATGATCTGGCTACCCATGCCTATCTTTTTTTTAGCCAGATATGGCGTATATATAGGTATGTGTTCGATATTCCGGTGATTGCCATTTTTTCGTTTTTTCCCAATTCTTTCAAAATTACTACGTACTAAGGAACTATCACAGAGTAATGATTCCTCTAGATGTTTATTTGTCGGAAAATTTTGTTTACTTTTTTTTTGATTGAATATCATCAAATTTTTTTAGCTAAAATATTATATTGTTTTACATTTTTTTTTTTTCGATTTTATTTCCCTTCAAAAAAATTTTTTTAGGTCAGAATTTTAATTTTATAGTCGTAAAATAATCGACAATTATCCAGCAACCCACCATACAATTTTTATGCATATCCAATAATAATTAGATTAGTAAATAACACCTTGAAATTGACATACCCTTCCTACATTTCAAGTGGCAGATTAGGGAGTCTGAGTCAGTGTGGTTGGCGGCCATTTTGTGGACATATCCGAAGCGTAAGCTGCCCTATCTATATATATTCTTGTTCCCTATAGAATTTGTGATATTTTGGTATATTTTTACCTGCATAAATATCATATTATATATTAAATATATGTATTTTTTTACGAAATTTCTAAGTACTCAAAAAATTACCTTTAGATATGGCCCCTGATATAAATGTAATTTACAAAATAATGAAGATTTTTTTACATATTTCTATTTTAGGATAACATATGTTTATTCCCTAAAAAAATTAGCCACTTCCTATTTCATTTGGGTACCCAAAAAAATTCATGAAATTTGGACAAATTTTTTTGGCCAAAAAAAGTTACCCTTTTTTTCTCATTTCAGATCTTCACCTCCATGGGTCTGACTTCATCCAAAATACATCAAGATGTGTCCTAAACATTCAAGAATCAATTCCTAAAAGGATTTGTGTATATATGTATAAACTTTTTTTTTATGAATTTTTATGTCAGGTCTTTTTTTTTCTACTTAATTTTTTAAAATATTTATAATAAATAGTTTTTCTGCAGATGAGTAGTATTTATCTTTACAGTTGTTTTAAGCATTCATTGAAGTTTTTTTTGGCAAAAGAAAAAAGGAGGTTACTGCAAAAACTGATTTTTCAAGAATTTTTTTTGGCGTCGGGGTCGTTCGCGTCCGAGTATACCCTTAAAGGGGTGTCCGAGGAGCGTACCTATCCAGGGTTAAAAGACATACCATGATAAAAATATCCATATTTTAATCTTAATGCTCAGTACATTTCTAGTAAAAAGGAGTGTGGGCGAATAAAATGTAGGGTTCACTATAAACTACTTTATTAAAATTTAATAAACGTGCATATCAGATCATCCTTTATAAAATTTATAAAAACTGGATGATATCCATTAAAGCACAAAGAAATCAGTCAACAGAAAATATTGTTTCATCTACTATGCAACAGATTTGCCACTTCAATTGAAATAATAATAATGCTACAGTCTGTATACTGTTTAATTACACTAGCGTAAAAAACGCTTGGCACAAGTGTCCGTATTATTCTATAGTTCACCAAAGTCAATGGAACAGTTTGTAAGGACACTTTCGTGGCCTATCGCTCAGTGTGTAGTATATACAGTGACTACACACCCACCCTCTTAATCAACCGTCCCAAATTAATCAGTGTTCCTCGCAGATTTAAAACAGAAGGTTAAAGGATTCTACCTGCTGCTACCAGAGACTACTTGAGTTGCCCCACTTGCTTCGAATAGTGCATAAAGAACACCTTGGATGACCACCAGCCGGTGTACGGACAAAGATGTTCAAGGTCCATATCAAAAGGGAAATTTTATGGAAGAAGCAACTAGTTCCGGATCATGACTAGCGGGTGTACTGTCAGGACCCGTTTTGCGAATAACACAGGTGAGTTTCGCCCTTAGTTATAGATAACTTTGAGCCTGAGGTTTCTCCTCTGAACAGCTGTCCTACCATAAAGTCTGATGTTCTATGAAGATAGACCTTTAGGTACTCCACTGGACATAGAGATATATCTTCCTTCAGAGGGCAGATTCTCTAGGGACTCCACCTGATGGTGGGTAGCTTGTTCTTGATAAGAAACGTTGGGTCTGGAAATAGATTCAGTTAACAATAGTATTGTGTTGGCTGCTAATCCTTTTCTCCTCACTAAGGAGAGAAAATCATGAGATGTAGGTTCCAGGTTTTCTGTGATGAAGCGAAGACAGTCGACTTCTGTACTCACTGAGACAGGAATGGATCCGGTAGCGCTAAAAATTTTAGTCGTAGTTCCAATGCTAAATGGAACCACACGCTATTTGGCCACTTGTGGGCCACTATTGCCACCTTCCCTTTGAAGGATCTCAGTTTGTCAAGGACCTTGAAAAGGAGGTTGTGCGGATGAAACAGATAAATACCGGACCATCCGTTCCAGTCTAGGGACATAGCGTCCACTGCCTCCGCTAGCGGATCCTCGTATGGGGACACACAACGATCTATTTTCTTGTTGTCTTTCGTCGCAAAGAGGTCTAACTGCAGCTCCGGGGCTTGACTCGAGATGAAGGAGAACGATCCTGCATCTAGGGACCATTCTGACTCTATTGGTGTAAACCTGAATAGAGCATCCGCTCTCACATTGCGGAACCCTTGAATGTGAACTGATGACAGGTGCCATTTCTTCCTTTCTGCCAAACGAAAAATGGCCATCATCACATGGTTGATTTGAGGTGACCTCGACCCTTGTCGATTCAGGCATCTCACTTATGTGGGTCGAGTGGCGAGGAGATACTTTCTTTAAAGTCAGAAGTACTGCCATGGTTTCTAGAACGTTGATGTGAAATGTCTTGAAAAGATTGGACCAAGCTCCTTGGACTCTCTTCTGATGAGAGTGACCTCCCCAGCCTTCCTTTGAAGCGTCTGTGTGGATAGTTACTGACGGGGGAGGAGGTTGAAGAAGTATTGATTTCTTCAGTTGCTTGGCATTGGACCACGGCTTGAGAAGCGTTCGCAGTCGAGTTGGTAGAGGTCTTATTAGATCTCTTCGCGCGTATGATGCGTATTTCCTCCAGACTCCTGTTGCATCCTTTAGCTGTGCTCTTAGCACTGGATCTGTTATTGAAGCAAACTGTAGAGAGCCCAACGCTCTCTCCAGTTCGCGTCTTGATATCCGTTTGGATTTCAGAAGTGTCTTGACAGATCCTGCTATCTCTTTCCTCCTCTTCCCAGGAATGGAAAGTCGATGTGACTCCAAATTCCAGTGGATTCCCAACCACTGAAATTTTTGAGCTGGAGAAAGTCGAGAATTTTTGATGCTGATCTTGAATCCCAGATGTTCTAGGAAGTGGATCACTATCTTAGAAGCTTGCATGCATTCTGTCCTGGATGCTGCCCACACCATCCAGTCGACCAAGTAGGTTACTACTTGGACCCTCTTTAGGCGTAATTGATGGACAGCTGCATTCGCAAGCTTCATGAAAATCCTTAGGGCTATGTTTAGCCCGAAAGGCATGGTTCTGAAGGCGTAAAGTTTTTTATGTAACTTGAAGCCTAGGTAGGAGGAGAGGTGACGATTAATTGGAACGTGCCATTAAGCATCAGACAAGTCTATAGTGACAGTATATGCCCTTTTGGGCAGTAGGGTCCTTATGTGTTGAAGCGTGAGCATTCTGAACTCATAGTTCACTATGAACTTGTTGAGTGGCGACAATTTTAGAATGACTGAGTTTTTCGGAGTTCTTTGGAACACAAAACAGCCTCTTTTGGAGTTTGATGGAATTAACTTTCCGGATTACTCTTCTGTCTAAGAGCTCTCTGACATATTCTTCCAGAACGGGGGTTGAGTGTTGGGAGTATTTAGGAAATTGAGGTTGAGGACTGCTCCAACTCCAACCTAGTCCATTCTTTATTAGGCTATGGGCCCATGGATCGAAGGTCCAGGGATCAATAAATAGCTGTAACCTCCCTCTTACTGGAAGCATCTCACTTCTGCTGTTATGGACCTGAGGCCTTGCCTCCTTGACCGCATCCTCTCCTGGATCCCCTTACTCTGGAAGGGCTTCTATAGGAACCTCTGGCTGTTCCTCTAGCCTTCAAACGAAAGGAAGAAGTCTGCCTTTCGAAGGGTGGGTTAAAAACTGGCGACTGAGTCTCCACATGTCTAGGTACCAGCTGGTACGTAGTTGGAGGCTGTGCCATTATCTAAGGCACCACAGTCACAGGAAGTTGTTGCTGTTGTTGCTGTTGGTAAGGTAAAGCCGGCCGAGAAGATGGCCTAGGCCTTTTTGTCTTCCTCTTGGGTTGGGGACCCTCATCCAGAGAAGACTTTCATTTAAGATCTAAGCCCCACTTTTTGAGAAGGTTCCTATTCTTTGTGGCGGCCTTGTCTACTACCTCTTTAACCCCATCGTTGGGAAAGAGATCTTTACCCCAGATATGAGAGGAGATCAGTTTCCTCGGTTCGTGCCTCACCGCAGCCGAGGCGAACACGAGCTCTCTACAGGCTCTCCTAGCTTTAATAAAGTTATAGAGATCCTTCGTAACTGTGGCCAGATGGGTTTTGGCCACTACCATGAACATGTCCTGGATCTTGGGATCTCTTGCCATCGTTTCTAATGACGTTTGCAATGACAACGATGCCGCAAGTCTTTCCTTCGTCTCTTGCTCTCTGCGCAAGAGAACCTCCTATAGTTTTGAGAGTTCCTCACCAAACTGATGTTCACCAATATCAGCTTCCAGCTTCCCGACTGAGAAGGTAAGGTGTACGTCCTTCCAGTCTCCTTGGTCCAAGGGCAAGGCCAAAGATAACGGCTTGCACTCCTCCAAGGAGGGGCATGGTTTCCTTGTCTCCACCGCCTTTAAGGCTGCCTTACATCCTTTTTCCATGAAGGGAAAGGCCCTGGTAGGAGAGGCCACAAAGGAGGAAAGCTTCTTACTCAAGGCTGGCACCTTTGAGTTCGTGAAGCCCCTCTCTTTCATCGAGCTCGATAGTAACGCCTGAGCTTTACTATGGTCAAAAACTATGACCTCCTTCGCCTCAGTCTCCTCCTTTGAGGCTCCCTCCTTCCTAAGGCGGACATAACATTCCGGGTAAGAATCTTTGTTTGGCCGAAATTCCACCTCTTCCAGGGGAATTGCTCCCAACTTTTCAGATATGAAGATTCTCTCGATTGTCATTGGCATGTGTTCGTCATACCTCCAAGGATTGGTATCCAAGCACAAAGGAAGATCCTTCACGTTGAGTCGCTTCTGGGGCCCACGTGATGCTGCAAGTCTACGTATCTCCAGTTTCATTGCAGCTTCTATCTCATTATTCTTCTTTTGAATTTGTTGGATCATCTCAACAATAGAAGAAAGAGTCCTTCCCAGTTCATCTGGGATAGCAGACGATGTAGAGGGAACAGGTTCTGGGTCCAGAACTGATGTAACCGACACCTCGTCGATTTCTTCCTCTTCTGCTAGAAGGTCCTTCTCTGTAGAATCCGACACCTCCGACACCTATCGTCTAATTGGATGTCTTGAAGGGCAGCCGAGACTTCAGAATCTGCCGCATTCTGGGCAGTTGGTGTCTCCACCTGAGGCTGAGGAATGACTGCATCGGCTGATGCTTTAGGGAAAAGGTAGGCCCTCATATTCTTATTTGGAAGGTAGGGGCCTGAGGTGTTTTTCTGAAAACTCCTCACCCAAGATCGTAACTTTTCCCTGGCAGCATCCCTTGACTCCGTCGACTTGGGGTCGTCAAAAGCCTCGGAAATCAGGTTAGAACATACTGTAGAAACCTGAGGGTCTCAATACCGGATATCACCTCTGGAGGCTGCGCATGCTGCATGCCTCCTGCAGTGTTGATGTCCACAGAAGTTCTTACTGCGGACATTACAGAACTTATATTGAAACATTTAGCTTATATAGAAAAGCTATAAAAGAAAGAAGGAAAGACACATACTTGTATTCCCTGTCCAGTCAATTGCTGTAACCTCCCAAGATATTAAAACAAATGTTAATTTTATATTAGAATACCTTATGTAATTTCCTAAGGGGAAATTTAATGTGTAGTTTTAATATACAGGATTGAAAGAATAGAGAAAGAACTCACTTTCTATATATTGTACGGTCTCAGCAAAAGGCTGTGCAAGATAACATTAAGTATGATGAAGAACTTTAGTGTTATCTCAAGTTCTGTACAGCAGTTTCTACTAATGCAGTGTGTACTACACTACGAATATAGCAACTACTGTACATCGCATGCTGTTGTGCCAGCCAACATGCGCCGGTAGCCGGCACGTGTCAGCCGGCATCTACCCCTGTAGAGTTCAAATATATAGTATCTTTAACTAAATAGGCGGCAACCCACTGATTCGCGACTGTGTGCCGGCCGGCAATAATTGCCGGCCGACTGCAGAAAACACAATACCCGATTACCGGCCGCTAATCGTAGTGGCCAGCAGATTCGGGCTGTGTTTCCACTGCCGGAAGGCAAAGTTAATAATACCCATGCTCTCCGGCAGTAGCCAAGAACCAGAAAATATCCGGGTTAGGGGTACCACACAATTGTCAGAGAAACAGAATGGATGTAAGGTTATAAGGCGGCATTGCCATACGACCTTCCATCCAGAAAGAGTGAACTCATGGAAGGGGAGAATGTAGCATTCAGGCTTCCAAAGAATCCATAGCCTACCGGGCTCTACCGGCAGACATGGGAGGGAGACCAAGGGAGGTCTGGGGTTCACTCTGCAAAGAACCAAGGGTCTCTGCTGGCCGACACGTAATTCCAGCCGGCAGAGAGCTGAGCCAGTCCTCCATCCTAACCTATACTAGGTACGGAAGTATGACTGTGGCCAAAAGGAAATAAAAGAAAGAGAGGTGGGGAAGGGATAAGGGTCCTAAAGACTTCGTTCTAGCAAGAGACACACTCAGCAGTTAGAGAAGCTCACCCTAACCAAGAGTTGTCTATTAGGGAGGAAGACTGGCAATGCTTGCTCTCATCCTCCCAACCAAAACAAAGTTAGGTGAAGTTATTTCACCGGGCAACAGAGAAAACTTATTCTCCAGCCCGAGAAAAACAACACAGGACAGTCTGCTAGGCCACTAGAGGAAGGATTCATCTCTTACAAAATCCTTCCGGCATGGACTAGGGAAGCAAAGCTTCCTGTGTCCGCCCCTAACCTAGCGAAGGAGACTCTCTCTATGCTAGGAAGAAGCAGACCACAGACTAGAAACTCTGATGTTCTGCCCTAACCCAAAAAAACAGGCACTCTGGTTATCAGGACAGGACAGGCATATCCTAGAATAGTTATACCTAGATTATTATACAGGTAGAACCACTAGGATTAAGCCAAAGGCTTTCAGAGGGAGAGAGGGATTAACCTTAGTCTCCGTAGGAGAAAAGAATAATCGGGATGTATGAAAGTATACTACTGTACCTAGAATACTAGACTAGGTAGGGTGAGAATCGATTACCTAATTCATCGAAACTCTCTTGTATATAATTTTGGAAAAAAACATTGAACAATATCTTACATATATAAAATATTTGCATATAGCTTCAATAATATAACCCTCGGAAAAACTTATATCTTGCATGAAAGTACTAGGGCCAGACGCCTAGGCCACTAAGCCTCGCGAAGGGCAAGATCGGTACCTCGACCCGTGTCGAAGTCACCGAGCTGAAAAACTGACGGTATAATATAAGCATTCCTAGAGGAGCTAAAAAGCTAGATTATTAAAGCATAACAGACCGGAAACATTGCTCTAGCTACCAAAATTGACCCAAAAACAGAGAACGATAGCATCCAGGATGCCTCCGGTAGGCAACAGCTCTTGTTTACGTTAAAATCACTTTGATTTAATTGAACACGACAAGACCTTAGATTTATATATGGTAAAGATAATACTCAACTTTCCAGAGGCTGAAAAGGCCGGAGAAGTAATCAAAAAGTTAAAATAAATACAAAATAACGAGAGAGCACAAGGGAAAACACCGATTAGTAGAGCTACACAAAAAGGAATAAGGAGGGCGCTACGGCCTTCATCAGATACACACTGGAATCGGAATAGGAGAGATGCCTTATGAGCGGCTCTCTTTT
>NW_027171548.1:140000-157271 GCF_036898095.1 Palaemon carinicauda
CAAATATGTTTTTCCCATGTTTCTCTGATGATATTGAAGAGTTACCAGAAGTGCTGGCTGAGAAGGTGCTGCTTATCCCGGAACTACTTGTGTCAGCCCGAGCAGATAGTACAACAAAAAGTTATATGAACGCTTTTCAAAGATGGAGGTTTTGCGCATCTAGTAAATCCGTTAGAAAAGAGGACATCTTGCCAGATAAGCCTTTTATATTTGCATTATAACTGTGTTCACTTGTCCAGAGTGTAAGTATACGAATAACTGTATCTATAGTACATTTTTCTATTTTATTTTTCTTTCTCTGGTTACCTTGTATTTTGACTGAGATACACAGTAAGATTAAAGGATCTTATTATTTGATTAACTGAATAAGCCTTGCTGTGTGCTTTAGATAGTTTGAGACACCATTTATATACCTTAATGAGCATAACTACATTGAGTGCTAGTTACGCGTTTTATCACCACCGCCGCTTAAATCTACTGTTTACCTTGGCGAGGGTTATCCAAGACCAGGCAGGCTCCTTTCACTCTTCATGGTGAACACAAGTCGCAAATTATCTTATAATTTGACGTGAATATTATTTTCAGTATTGCATGAAGTCGTGTGCCATTTCACAATGAGGATTATTTTGCCATTCGGTTCATGTAAGAATTCACGTTAATCATCCCTGCTTTCGTAATTACTGATGGGCGGGACACGAGATCTGCTGCTACCTCCGAAGAAACTGCCCATCAAGATGTTATCAATTTGGTGACCGTTGGATGGATTATTGCACCTGAAGGGATTAGGCACCTGAATGGATTACTCAACTGAACAAACCAGCGCAAGGCATTCTTTGAGGTAGGTCTCGTTCCGTTTCGCACATAGAGCAAGACTTTAAAGTTGACTTATTATTTTCGTGCGCCTTCATCAAACCTCTAGAAATAAACTAGATTCCTTAATTCTGAAGTCAGTCAATATATTATACTTGCGAGATCCTTTAATTAACTGTGATATTGAATTAATGAAAACTTTTGTAACTTTGTCTTTCCACAGCTATTGATTTTTGTCTCGTTGATTGACAGCTTTCCTCTGTTTTTTTTTTTTTTTTTTTTTAGATTTGAGGTATTCGAAGTGTAGGGGGATTTGGTAGCCAGTGCCTAGGGTACGAAACATCTGGGCGGCATCGTTGTCTTCCTGGGAATGTACTAGTTCAAGATAGCTTTTTACCTTGCTGGAAGTGTTGCTTCAAATCTACCTAATAAATGCTGGAATTTGTTTCATTCGTATTTTTTCATCTCTCTATTATTTTCGAATAGCAAGTACTCCAAGTCATGTGATTTAAGCATTTTACAGTGTAAAATATGTTCGTGATTTATATGGACTGAAATCCCCCACAGAATCTACTCTTGTTAAGAATCTACTGGAGGCAGTCAAAAGGAGGCTTTCTTATTCAGTTGTAAGGAAGGAACCTATTACTTCAAAAATACTTGGTGACATGTATGATAGACTATTTCAAGTTGGAAATATGAAAAAAAAAGCAGAGAACTCTTTGTGCTTGTCTTTTAGCTTATGCAGTGTTCCTCCGAAGTTCTGAACTGTTAAATATAAAATACTCGGATGTTGTCATAGATTCTTCACATTTATGTATATTCATAGAGTTTAGTAAAATTGATCAGTACAGAGACGGTGCCTGGGTTGTAATAGCTAGGACAGGTACAAGAGTGTGTCCAGTAAGTAATTTGGAAAAATTTAATTTTTGGAGAGGGTTGTCTGTTATTTATTATAATGCTTATATATTTTCTAGAATTGTGTTTCAAAACAATACGTATCATTTGGGAAATATTGATAAGCATATTTTATATACTACATTAAGAAATATTGATAAGCATATCTCATATACTACATTAAGAGGGTTGTTTATTGAAGTATTTTACCACACATTCAAGATATTTCTAAATATGGATTTCCTACTTTGTGTGCAGGTGGAGCCAGTTCGGCTGCCAATAATGGTATTAAGGATAGGCTTTTTAAAAGGCACGGAAGGTGCCTTACCTTATTTCCTTATTGCCTTTATCTATATTAGGGTTCCCCAAGGTCCCTCAGTGTGAGGGACCTCGTAAATCCACCAGAGAGTTGATAATGCATCCTCCGGTGTATTTTGCATCTTCCAGTCTTGGATGGTCTGGGATGCATCTTAGGTCTTTATCAAGCTTATTCTTAAACACATCTACGCTCACTCCTGGTATGTTTCTTAGATGAGCGGACAGCACATTAAATAGTCGCTGCATTATCGATGCTGGTGCGTAGTGGATTAATGTCCTGAATGCGTTCTTTAGTTTTCCTGGTATAGTTTTGGGCACTATTAATCTACCTCGGCTTGCTCTTTCTGAGATTTTTAGCTCCATGATGTTTTCAGTAATTCCTTCTATTTGCTTCCATGCTTGTACTATCATGTAGCGTTCTCTTCTCCTTTCTAGACTGCATAATTTAAAAAATTGCAGTCTTTCCCAGTAGTCAAGGTCCTTAACTTCTTCTGTTCTAGCAGTATAGGACCTTTGTACACTCTCTATTTGTGCAATATCCTTTTGGTAGTGTGGGTACCATATCACATTGCAGTACTCGAGTGTACTACGTACATAAGTTTTGTACAGCATAATCTTTTGTTCAGCCTTTCTTGTTTTAAAGTGTCTGAATAGCATTCACATTTTTGCTTTACATTTAGCCAACGGTGTTGCTATTTGGTCGTTGCATAACATATTCCAGTTTAGCATTACACCAAGGTCTTTAATTGCTTCCTTGTTTGTGATTGTCTCGTTATTAGGTTACTTGTATGCATATATTATTCCTTTCTGTTTCCATAATTTTTTTATTCAAACTTATCAGAGTTAGATACAATCCTATTTTTCTCTGCCCATTCATATATTTTGTTTAGATCTCTTTGTAATTAGTTCTTATCTTCATCACAAGTAATTTCTCTACTAATTCTTGTGTCATCGGCGAAACTTCTCACTACAGAGTCTTTAACATTACAGTGTATATCTGAGATCATAATATCAAACAGCAGTGCAGTTAATACCGTACCCTATGGCACACCAGATGCTACCTGTGCTTCATCTGATTTCTCGTCATTTGCAACCACTATATGTTTTCTGTTTTGTAGAAATTCATTTATCCATTTAATCTTTCCTTTAATATTGAGCTTTCTCATTTTTTTCTCTAATATATTACGGTGTACCTTGTCAAAGGCTTTTGCAAAACCAAGATATACCACATCTGTGTCTTTTTCATTTATCATATTTTTGTATATATTTTCATAGTGTGCTATCAGTTGGGTTTGTGTATTTTTTCCAGGCAAAAAACCATGTTGACCTACATTAAACAGATTATTTTTAGCCAAATTAATCATTATTTTCTTTTTCATTACCCTTTCATACAATTTCATAATATGTGATGCTAGACTAACTGGTCTATAATTGCTTACCTCTGGTCTTGATCCACTTTTGAAAATGCGGGTTATATATGCTAATTTATGTTTAACATAATGCAAAAGATGGCTATATCAAAGACTCTTAAAGAAAGGCTTTTAGTATCACAAACATTAGGTATCTAATTTCATTTTGTATTGAATTAAACTGTCAGATACATTATCATTATTATTGAAATTATTATTTTGATCTGGTACTCCTCATTCAAAATTTCACCGATCTTTTAGATTCAGCAGTGTCCAAGCACTCCTATTCATATTAATACATTAATAATTGAGTATCTTCTTATTTGTTATCCCAAAGTAGGGACAGTGAGGTCAGGGGAACTTCAAAATCGAACCAATGTTCTCCAGTCTAGTGTAGTGCCTATCCTCTGTACCATGGTCTTTCACTGTCTACTCGCTTGCTTGAGGGTACACTGAATCACACTATTCAGTCTGTTTCCTTATTTCTATTCTTTCTTTGTTATATACTTTGATGTAATCCCTTAGAGTTTATAGGGTCCTGCTTTTACAACTATAGTGCAGCATGGCTAATAATAATAATAATAATAATAATAATAATAATAATAATAATAATAATAATAATAATAATAATAATAATATCAACTCGATATGTGATACTTAATATAGCAACGAATCTCAAAGAAGAATTTCTTCTGTGTTCGAAGCAAATCGTCTTCTTCTTCTTCTCTCTCAACATTATTTCTACACTATAAGCTCGGTTTCCTGAGTTTATCTTTCCGATGCCTTCAATCAAAGGCATCCTGTTCCACCAAATTCTTTCTGGCACTATGAGATCGGTTTTTTGATTCACTCTCTCCGATTCTTCAATCAAAGGCATCCTCTTCCACCAACCCCTTTCTCTCCATATCATTTTTCACCTTATCTCGCTATCTATCTCTGCCTCCCTCTGGATCTTCTCGTAAAAGGTTCCACCCAAGCCCTCCACACTCCTTCCCTACCATTCTTCCTCAACACGTGCCCACACCCCACCAGTCGTGATACTCTTATCACCTCTGCAATCTTCACTACGCCTACCTTTCTTCTTATTTCTTCATTTTCTAATATAACAAGCAGTTGTTTGAGGCAATAAGTGTTAATATCCAGTTCGATGGTCGAACAACTGCTTTAACAGTATTGCAATATAATAGTTGAAAGATATCAGGTAGATAGTGATGATGCCTTATAACTCGTTAACTGAATGTTGAAATTGACATTGGAAAATTGAATGCATCGGAAAATCAAGAAAAAGTTCGACAAAGTCGTTTGTTTATCAGCTTACTGTGTTGAAAGCTCTATAGACTATCTTAGTGTAGTTTGTTAAATGAATGTTGGGAGATTGTAGTTCAAAATTTTCTTCAAAATTTCCTTTTTATGAAATTGTGCATTTGTAAAAGTATTATAAGAAGAAAAATGACGAAATCTAAAGAGAATATCATGGAAAATTTTGCGCATTTCCTCAGATAAAGTTTTTAATTTTTTATCAAGTTTCCTATCATGACAGGATTATTCCCTATGTTTATGGAAATTAGATACCGATATATTTATTTTAGATTTATGAGATGGAAATTGATATATATATATATATATATATATATGTATATATATATATATATATATGTGTATATATGTGTATATATATGTATATATATATATATATATATATGTATATATATATATATATATATATAATATATATATACATATATATATCTACATATAAATATATATATATATATATATATGTGTATATATATATAATATATATATCTTTATATGCATATATATATTTATATATATATATATATATATATGTATATATATATATATATATATATACATATATATATATATATATATATATTTGGGCTCAAGCCATGTCGTCCTGATGGAAGTTCCTATAGGGTAGTTTCCTAGGGTATATTACAACTACGGCGATATTCCCAGAGAATTTACCTTAAGGTACCAGAATTCTAACTCCTGGAGCGAGTATCCCTCATGAAAGGGATATCGCGACATATCAGAGGACGTATTCTAGACACGTCACATGGCAATCTACGACCTGAACAGAGATTCGTCTCGTAGGAGGAAGATTGACGAGATACGAATTCGGGAAAGAAAAAGGGGAGCCGCTCCCAAGGCTTCCCTATCCCCCGATTCGTATGCGTGCCTGGCGCCAATCCTGGCGCCATCTGTATTCCTTTTTGCGTAGCTTAACAACTCGGTGTTTTTTCCTGTTTTTCTCGCAAATCTTGGATTTATTCAGCTTTTCATGGCTTCTTCGTCTTCGTTGACCTCGGATAAGTTGAGTATAGTGTCTGTTATGTATAAATGTAGGCTCTTGGTAAAATTTTGAGTGATTAATAGGATTAATCTTTGATACAAGAGCCGTAGCCTACCAGAGGTGTCCTGGACACTGTCACTCGCTAGGTATAAATTAGTTAGTCAGAGTGACATTCCTGGTTGTTTTGCTTCATAAATTTTAGCTATTTAGCTTTACATAGGATTTCCTTTCGTGCTTAGTATTATTTGGCGAAGTATTCGCCATTCTGGCCTACGCTAGGCCATGTAGCCTAGTCGTTTGGTCCTAGTACTTAATGCATGATTTTGGTTTTTCCGAGTGTAATTAAAATTTTATTGAAGCTTTAGGCTATATTTTATACATTTTAGACTGTGTGGAATATTTCCAAGATTGTATACGTGAGAGTTTCGGTGAATTAGGTAATCGATTCTCTTGGTGCCTAGGCTAATTGCTTATGGAGCCTTAGTATACTTTATTATACTCCCCGGTTGCTTTCTTTTCTTCGGAGAAGGTATGCAATCCCTTTCCCTCTGTTTAAGCCTTGGGCTTATCCCTAAGTGGTTTTTTCCGAATTTATTTTCGATAAAACTATACTAGGGTGTTACTGTACCTTCCTGTTCCAGCAAAGTCTGGTTCAAAGAGGGACAGAACAACAGAGTTTTTAGTCTGAGTCCGTGTTGTCTGGCTTGGGCAGAGTCTCCCTCGCTGACCTAACACTTACAAAGGGAGCTTAGCTCCCTTAGGTCACTATCGAAGGTTTCTGTAGTTATGATTCCTTCTTGTGTGATCGACCAGACTAAGTCCTGTTGCTGTTCTCGGGGAGGATAAAATCTTCCCTTGGGAGTAGCAACGCCTTCCTTGCTTTGGTGCTCTGGAAGCTGGCAGGTATTATACTACTGTGCTGGCCCTTTCCCTTAGATCTCCCTTAGGCTAAGACAAAGTTCTTGGCTGCGGGTGATCTGTCACTAAAGCAAGGTTGGCAGGACCCTCTTGTCCCTTCCCCCTCTATCTCCGTAATGGCCTAGCCATTACTGTACTGTACCTTGCCGGCCGGCAGAGCTGGTCGGCAGGGGTATTACTGTACTGTATGTCATTCTACTTCTGGACCTAGTATAGGTTGGGATGTGGAATTGACTAAGCCCATTGCCGGCCGGCAGAGATGCTGGACGGCAAGGGTCTTATGTTTTCGAGTGCTGCCCGGACCTCTCTTGGTCCCTCATCCATGCCTGCCGGCAGAGCCGGACGGCATTGGTCAAGGAAGCCTGAATTAAGTTTCTCCCCTTCCTTATATGCACTCTTTCGGTTGCTGGGCTTGGGGGGTTGTGTACACTCTTATCCCGGCATCCATTCTATTTTCTTCTAGTGCTGTACCTGTCCCGGCTGCCGGCCTATGAGGCCGGCAGCCAGGCAGGTGTAGTCTTCTGGTTCTTTTGCTGCCGGCTGGCATCGGTCTTGTACCTTTGCCGGCCGGCTTATGTCAGTCCTTGTCTGCCGGTCACCAAGAGTGTGGCCGGCAGCTGGGTACTACCTTGTGTAGTTGCTGGCCGGCAATCATTGCCGGCCAACACTGGCTGTTGCTGGCCGGCAGCTGATGCCGCCGGCACAGGTATTTGAACCAGAGGGCTGCCGCCCTATAGCTGTTAAGTAGTATACTTTAAAGCTAATTGTGGTATGTGCCGGCCGGCAAAGGCAGGCCGGCACACATCCTCCTATACTGTACTAGTATTTTTCTGTATAGCATATACAGTAAGAAGAAAACTATAGTAAAAGTTTAGGTACAGCACTGTATCTTCTAACACTATTGTGTTTTCTTGCACAGCCCTTTGCTGTTGCCCTCAGACAGGAAGCAGAGTTCTTCCCCGTCTATTATCCAGGATTTTAAAATCATTGCCTAGGTGTGAGCTCCACCTGTTTCCTCTGGAAACCTTGCATTGGTTACTCTAGTAGAGATAAACCATTTTGATTTTATTATCTGGAAGGCTGCAACAATGGGTTGTGAGGGAAACACAAGTGTGTGTCTTTCCTTTATGAATTGTTATGCTATACTATGCATATCCAGTGATACATAGTTCACTTGATACTCATGGAAATTTCTTCTCTTTACAGAAGGACCCTCCGAAGTGCGGAAATGTTTTCTGCAATGTCCGCAGCAAGAACCTCTGCGGACATGAGTGTTGTAGGAGACACGCAGCATGCGCTGTCTCCAAGGATAATCTCCAGTATTGGGACCCTCAGGTATGTACTGTATGCACTAACCTGATTACTGAGGCTTTTGATTCCCCTAGAACGGCGGAATCAAGGGATATAGCTAGGGAAAAGCTTCGTACTTGGGTAAGGGGCTTCAAGAAGAACACCTCTGGCCCTTATCTTCCAAGTGAGAAGATGAGGGCGTATCTTTTTCCCCAGGCATCAGCTGAGGCAGTGATTCCCCAGCCTCAAGAGGAGATCCCTCAAGATCAAGTCCAGGTGGACGAGGAAGTCGCAGATGCGATGCAAGACATCCAGTTGTGTGACAGGATGTCTGACCTGGACGAACGTTTGGAAGAAGACCTCCTGGCAGAAGGTCAGGATCAAGTTCAAACCCCGGATGTCGTAGAGGATGAGGTCGACGAGGTGTCGGCTACTCCGGTTCAGATGCCGGAGCCTATCCCCTCAACATCGGCTGGTCTCCCAGTAGAACTGGGACAGGCCCTCTCTTCGATTGTTGGAATGATCCAACAAATGCAGAAGGAGAATCAGGAGAAGGCGGCTGCAATGGAACTGCGTATGCAGTCCCTGGCAGAATCACATGGGCCCCGGAAAAGGCTCAATGTGAAAGACCTTCCCATATGCTCAGATGCTAACCCATGGAGGTATGCTGAGCACATGCCGATGACGACTGGAAAGATCGTCATCTCGGATAAGCTGGGTTCAGTTCCCCTAGAGGAGGTAGAATTCTTGCCCAGCAAGGCATCATATCCGGACTGCTATGTCCGGCTGAGAAAAGAACCAGCTTCAAGGGAGGAGACAGAGCCGAAGGAGATCATTATTATGGACCACGCTAAGGCTCAAGCCCTACTTTCATCCTCGATGAAAGAGAGGGGCTTCTCGAATTTGAAGGTAGCTGCATTGAGCAAGAAGCTCCCTTCGTTTGTGTCCTCTCCTGATAGAGCCTTCCCCTTTTTACAGAAAGGGTTTGCGGCTGTCCTAAAGGCAGTCGAGGCCGGCAAGCCTTGCCCCTCCCTGGAGGAGTGTAAACCCTTGTCGCTGGCTCTACCTATGGACCACAAAGACTGGAAGGATGTCCATCTGACATTCTCAGTGGGAAAGTTGGAGGCTGATATTGCCGGACGGCAATTCGGCGAGGACCTCCCCAAGCTGTCCGAATCTCTTTTACGAAGAGAGTTCGAGACAAAAGAAAGACTGGCTGCCTCAATGTCTCATCAGACTACTCTCGAGACGATGGCAAGTGACCCCAAGGTCCATGAAATGTTCATGGTAGTGGCTAAGTCTCACCTAGCCACAGTGACGAAGGACCTTTATAGCTTCGTCAAGGCAAGGAGAGCTTGTAGGGAGTTCGTGTTCACCGGGGCTTCGGTGAGACACGAGCCAAGGAAGTTAATCTCCTCCAACATTTGGGGAAAAGACCTTTTCCCTACCGATGTGGTCAAAGAGGTTGTTGATAAGCCGCCGTGGAGAATAGAAACCTTCTCCAGAAGTGGGGCCTGGCTATCAAAAGAAAATCTTCCCCGGATGAGGGTCCTCAACCAAAGAGGAAGAATATGAAGACTAGGCTACCATTTCCGCCAGCCAAGCCTTATAGACAGCAACAGCAACTGCAATTGCCTTTGCCTCCAGTGCCCCAGATGGTGGCACAAACCCCGACTGCCTTTCAGTGGGTACCCCAGGCTGTGCCAGGTCAGTCAACCACATTCGCCCCAACGTTCGAAGGACAGTCTTCTTCCTTTCGTGCAAAACCTAGAGGAGCAGCCAGAGGCTCGTCTAGGCGCCCCTCAAGGGGAAGGGGATTCAGAGGTGGTCGTGGTCAGGGAGGCAAGACCTCAGGACGGCAGTCCAAGTGAAATGATACCGGTAGGAGGGAGACTGAGGAAATTTTGGGATTGCTGGACCTTCGATCCCTAGGCCCAAAGCCTACTCAAGAATGGACTGGGTTGGAGCTGGTACAGCACTCCACCCCCATGCCTTCGGTTTTTCCAACACTCCACCCCCATTTTGGAGGAGTACGTTCAAGAACTGTTGGAGAAAAATGTGATCCGAAAGGTGAAGTCCATCAAATTCCAAGGGAGGCTGTTTTGTGTTCCCAAGAAAGACTCGGAAAAGCTCAGAGTCATTCTGGACTTGTCACCACTCAACAAGTTCATAGTGAATTGCAAATTCAAGATGCTAACACTGCAACACATAAGGACCTTACTGCCCAAGAGGGCATACTCAGTCTCTATAGACTTGTCAGACGCCTATTGGCACATTCCAATCAGCCGTCGACTCTCCCCCTACCTAGGGTTCAGGCTACAACGGAAACTGTACGCCTTCAGAGCCATGCCATTCGGGCTAAACATAGCCCCAAGGATTTTCACGAAGCTTGCGAGCGCAGCTCTCAAACAATTACGCCTAAAGGGAATTCAGGTAGTAGCCTACCTGGACGACTGGCTGGTGTGGGCAGCATCCGAGACCGAATGCTTGCAAGCTTCCAGTCAGGTGATCCAGTTCCTAGAGTACCTAGGCTTCAAGATCAACAAGAAAAAGTCTCGACTTTCTCCATCCGAAAAGTTCCAGTGGCTGGGAATCCACTGGGACCTTTTGTCACACAGTTTCTCCATCCCAATGAAGAAAAGGAAGGAGATAGCGGGCTCTGTCAAGAGACTTCTAGATTCCGAAAGGATATCAAGACGCGAACAGGAGAGGGTACTAGGCTCTCTCCAGTTTGCTTCAGTCACAGACCCAGTGCTAAGAGCACAGCTAAAGGATGCAACCGGAGTTTGGAGAAGGTATGCATCAAACGCGCGAAGAGACCTGAGAAGACCAGTGCCGCCTCGGCTACGTACTCTTCTCAGACCTTGGTCCCAAGCCAGACATCTAAAGAAGTCGGTTCTTCTTCAGCCACCTCCCCCGTCGATGACGATTCACTCAGACGCCTCAAAGGAGGGATGGGGAGGTCACTCTCATCGGAAAAAAGTCCAGGGGACTTGGTCCAAGCTATTCAGGACCTTTCATATAAACTTTCTAGAAGCTATGGCAGTGCTCCTTACCTTAAAGAAAGTCTCCCCGCGTCACTCGATCCACATAAGATTGGTGACAGACAGCGAGGTGGTTGTGAGATGCTTGAATCGACAAGGGTCGAGGTCACCACCTCTCAACCAAGTGATGTTAGCCATTTTCCGATTGGCGGAAAAGAAGAAGTGGTACCTGTCGGCAGTTCACCTTCAAGGAGTCCGCAATGTGACAGCGGACGCTCTATCCAGGTTCACACCGATAGAGTCGGAATGGTCCTTAGACGCAGGATCATTTTCCTTCATTCTGAATCAAGTCCCAGAACTGCAAATAGACCTCTTTGCGACGAAAGACAACAAGAAGTTGCCCCTATACGTGTCCCCGTACGAGGACCCCTTAGCGGAAGCAGTGGACGCAATGTCCCTCGACTGGAACAGATGGTCCAGGATTTATCTGTTCCCTCCTCACAACCTTCTGTTGAGGGTCCTCAACAAACTGAGATCCTTCAAGGGGGTAGCGGCAATAGTGGCCCACAAGTGGGCGAACAGTATGTGGTTCCCCTTGGCGTTGGAACTACAGATGAAGTTCGTGCCGCTACCACATCCAGTTCTGACCCAGCGAGTCCAGAAGTCGACTGTCTGCGCTTCATTACAGAAAACCCAGACCCTGCAGCTCATGATTTTCTCGCCCTAGCGGTGAGAAAGCGCTTCGGGATTTCGAAAGCCAGCATAGACTTCCTAGAGGAATACAAGTGCAAATCGACTAGAAGGCAATATGAGTCATCTTGGAGAAAATGGGTGGCCTTTGTAAAGGCAAAGAATCCGCAGGAGATCTCAACAGATTTCTGCTTATCTTTCTTCATCCACCTCCATGGCCAAGGATTGGCAGCTAACACGATTTCAGTGTGTAAATCGGCTTTGATGAGACCCATTTTATTTGCCTTCCAGATCGACCTAGGTAACGAGATCTTTAATAAAGTTCCGAAAGCCTGCGCTAGGCTCAGACCTTCAGCACCTCCAAAGCCCATCTCATGGTCTTTAGACAAAGTTCTTCATTTCGCCTCCTTGTTGAGCAATGAAGAATGTGCGTTAAAGGATTTGACGCAAAAAGTTATTTTCCTATTTGCACTCGCGTCCGGGGCCAGGGTTAGTGAGATCGTAGCCCTCTCGAGAGAGGCAGGTCGTGTTCAGTTCCTGGATGGGGGGGAGCTGAACCTGTTTCCGGATCCTACGTTTCTCGCCAAGAATGAGTTACCCACCAACAGGTGGGGTCCCTGGAGAATCTGCCCTCTGAAAGAAGATGCATCTCTATGTCCAGTAGAATGCCTAAAGGTCTATCTTCGTAGAACTTCAGACTTCAAGGGTAGTCAACTATTCAGGGGAGAAACATCAGGCTCAAATTTATCTCTGAATCAACTCAGAGCGAAAATGACATATTTTATTCGCAGAGCGGATCCTGACAGTACACCCGCAGGTCACGATCCGAGGAAAGTTGCCACATCCCTAAATTTCTTTGATTGTATGGATTTTGAACATCTCCGTTCATACACGGGCTGGAAGTCTTCCAGGGTGTTCTTTCGCCACTATGCGAAGCAAGTAGAGGAACTTAAGAGATCTGTGGTAGCAGTGGGTCGTGTAGTTAACCCTACTGTTTAACTCTGCGAGGAACAGTGGTCTTAATTGGGACGATTAAGTCCAGGGTGAGTGTGTAGGTACATACTGTACTACAAACTAAATAAGGGCACCAAGTGCCCATATAGACTGTTCCTTCTTTCAAAGGTGAACCTTGCATAAGTTCAGACATGTGTGCCAAGCGTTTCTAACGCTAATGTGATTGATTTGTAATACAGATTTTTATGACTTGATACCTTGGTATCTTATTAAAGTGGTGTTTAATGGTTTTTCTTTCAGATAAACAAGTTCTGTTTACTATCATACTTATGCTTAAAGTTTTGGGTTACCCTCTTTTATATAAATATATATATTTGTTGTTAACCTGTCTGTTTATTATCTGTCAATAAACTTGTTCTTGAGAACCTTGCGTCTCTTTCACCTGTGTCAATTTATTGGTATAATTGAGCATTTTAATTCTATGTATCTTATCTGGGATAATTCTGATAGAATTGTTCTGTTTTGCAAGCTATGTTGCATTGGTTTATGTAAGTCCCCTAATGGGAGGACTCCGTCCCATAAAGGGACGAGGGCGGTTTTATTAGTTTCTTCCTATGCGGATATAAACCTTTGTCCAATACAAGTATTGTGCGGATTACTGGTCAATATATTGACGCAGTGGTTCTATACAAACTATGCTTTACTTAATATAGGGCGAGACCACTATATTAGCTTGCCTGGTATTCATACATAGATATATGTACTCTTCGAGATTTTCCAGAGTCTAGTAAGACTCTTCCCTGTAGGGGGCAGGAAGCTCTAACATAGTTTATAGTTAGTTGAAAAGATGTATAACGGTAACATCTTAGGTCTCTAGGTCTAGTCGACCGGGAATAAATATCTCCGGGGAGTACGGCACGTTCTGAGAATCCACAGATACAGTAATGCTCTGGTACACTTCCATCAGGACGACATGGCTTGAGCCCAAAAAACGGATTTTGAGCGAAGCGAAAAATCTATTTTTGGGTGAGATAGCCATGTCGTCCTGATGGACCCACCCTTGCCTTTCTAAGAAAGGGCTGTAGGACCCCTCCCTACATACAGTATCTGTAGCACCTCGTGTACGCTACAAGGAATACAGATGGCGCCAGGATTGGCGCCAGGCACGCATACGAATCGGGGGATAGGGAAGCCTTGGGAGCGGCTCCCCTTTTTCTTTCCCGAATTCGTATCTCGTCAATCTCCCTCCTACGAGACGAATCTCTGTTCAGGTCGTAGATTGCCATGTGACGTGTCTAGAATACGTCCTCTGATATGTCGCGATATCCCTTTCACGAGGGATACTCGCTCCAGGAGTTAGAATTCTGGTACCTTAAGGTAAATTCTCTGGGAATATCGCCGTAGTTGTAATATACCCTAGGAAGCTACCCTATAGGAACTTCCATCAGGACGACATGGCTATCTCACCCAAAAATAGATTTTTCGCTTCGCTCAAAATCCGTTATATATATATATATGCATATATATATGCATATATATATATATATATATATATATATATTATATATATATATATATATATATATATTAATCACACAAACCGTTATTTAACGTAGTATATTTAGATGAAACATTGTTATAACCTTTACAATAGTATGTTTAATATTAGTCATATGTTATCCTATTCCTACACAAAAAAAAATATAAATCGTCAATGCATAAGTACTAATGATAAATTGGGTAAACTATTTTTTAATTGATATCGTAAGATAAGTATTATGTCAAAAATAATTTGCTGAAACCTTTTTATAACCTTCAGAAAAGTATGTTTATGATTCATCATATTTTATCATATTTATACACAAAAACAGAAATTTATTACATTGATACTGATGAGAAATGGGATATAAGTATATTTAAATTGCTAAACAATATTTAGCATGTATTTTTTTTCCACTGGTATTATTTCAAACTATTTATAGGTCTAGGGAAACTGTTTATTAATAAAAAGATAAATTTAAAAAAAAAAAGACTCATTGCTGATCCAAGACTCATTTGTGAGAGACAATTGTGCAAGAAAAAAAATGTGCGCTGTGGATCCATGAGGCATTTTATTTCTTTTTTATTAGTTACTCAGAAATAATTGGTGTAGTTGGTCTCCTTTTAGATGCTATTAGGTCAACGTATAGTTTTATAGTTTTTTGTAATTCTGGTCATAAGGTGTATTCCGTTTAACCCATGCAATAACATTTGCCATAGAGTATAGTATGTGTAAAAAATTCTTAAAGTCTCGATTTATAATTGGTAAAGTTCAATGCCAGAAATATATCTTAGATTTTATTTTACTCATATCAACTCCGATTGAGTAGATATTCCTAGTAATTTTAGTTTATAGCATTCAAAATAATGTTTTTTTTTTTTTTTTTTTTTTTTTTTTTTTTTAAGTTACATCGTTTAAAAGGGTGAAACTTCATATTTTAGGGTGTAGGTCAGAGTTATGTTTAAACTATTAAAAGAAAAAAAAAAAGGCTTCCCTCATAGTTACTCAGATCTTATCATTCCTTTCTGGATATTGTTATCCTGATAGCTACAACTGATGTAAAGTTTATGAGAGATATTAATGATATATGAATATAATCTAGATAATTGTTCATACATAAACTTGATGAATTCTCCTTTCTGTCACACACCACATAACCACGCATTCACAGGTTAAATGACTAGACCCAGTAAGACAGCCTGAATTGGCTATGAAATCTCTTAATAAGTCGTGATTAAATGCAAAAGAAGTTATAATGAAAAAAAAAATTGGACTTGCCATGTCTTTCTTTTAGATGATTTGAAAGATGGCTATTTCTCTGTACAATCTGGGTTAGAACGAATAGAACGTGAGCCTTTTTGTTTGTAAGGAATAAATATTGTGCCACCTTCCTTGGGAAGAATAGAATGAGTTCCATCAAACAATATTTACTTAGGATACAACAAAAGGTATCATTATATGTTTTATATTAAGCTTTGAGATGGCTGTCATACTCTATTAATCCTTTTTATATATAACTATGGTACTATACACTGCAATTGACCTATGAAGGTGTTAAGCGCTGTGATTTATGTGTAATTGAAATTCCCGGTTTTCAATGCTTATATATATATGTATATATATATATATATATATATATAAATATATATATATATATATATATATAATTATATATATATATATATATATATATGTGTGTTATAGATAAATCCTGGTATTCTTGTGGTAGATATTTTCCTTTGTGTGTTAGAGTTTATATACCTGGAAAAAAAAAACAGCCTTATCTATATCTGGTTGATTGGTATAAAAAACTATTGTTAGCAAAGTAGAGTAGAAAGTAAAATTCCTGTTTTACAATATGCAAAAATATAGCCAGTTGTCATTATTTATATTCATACTTTATATAAGACTAACTGGGAAACCTAGGATGGAATAAGAATATTTTGGTCTGAAAATGAATAGATAAAAGAACGAGGTCTTGGATGCATATAGTTTCAAATCATATTTTCAATCAGTATTATTTTAGTATAATAAATAAAATGTGCATTCATATAGTAATTCTTATTAATATCTTATAAAATTTTCAGTTCAGGTGTAATACAACAAAGCAAGAGGTAAGATCAATAGCTTTTTGGGAGAATATCAAATCTGCATTAAACATCTTGTTAGATTTAATGAATATATTTTATATATATATATATATATATACACGTATATATATATATATATATATATACACACACATATATATATATATATACACACACACACACATATATATATATATATATATATAAATTTAATGAACCCTCATAAAATAGAAACAAAATAGGGAACATCCATCGATATTCTTTTTCAATATCTGTAAAATGATTTGGTATTATCGTAATGCCAATACTGCAATACTAATACTGTAAAATCCATCTGAAATCATATGTATTTTATTTAAGATTATTATTTTCAGAGAGTGGAAAATCTTTTTTTAAAGCATTTCTTTAGATATCCTGTTTATCACTAATCATGTTCCTCTCTTTATCAATAATGTTGACCAATTTAATTTTCTTTGCTTATATTGAAGATTAAACATCACTTATCTATCAAAGTATTTTTGCTTTATCTACAACATTTTTAGTCACCTTTAACGTCAAAGGCTTTTGCCTATAAGGAAATCATAACATAATAAGATTTAATTGCTATAATGCCCTTTTTGTAAAGCTATCGGTGTTGAGACTAAAAAAGAGATCTGATGAACCCAATTGAAAATGAGGATGAAAGAAGACCAAACGTGAATAATTAGATGTGGGTGACAGTGTATGGTATAATATACTGGTTGAAAGAAAAAAACTCCTCGAGAGCCTCTTCCATAGATCGATGTTAGGGAGGAACACCTATTTACTTCCAGTGCGATTCTTCAAATCTTCTTCAAAAAGCATAGACTGAACTACAAATGTAAAGGGAGTTGTATTCATGTTTATATTTTAATATGCACCATCATAATAATTATTGTTGTCAATATAAACTGCATTATTATTATTATTATTATTATTATTATTATTATTATTATTATTATTATTATTATTATTATTATTATTTTGTAGCCACAACTTGTTTCAAATGCATATTTTACGAGTCCAACTCTGTTCC
>NW_027171549.1:2500-5000 GCF_036898095.1 Palaemon carinicauda
AACTGTAACAACATTAGAATAAATATATCCTGTATAGACTATAAAAACTTTAACAAAACAAGAGGGAAAAAAAATAAGGTAGAATAGTGTGCCCCAGTGTACCCTCAAGAAAGAGAACTCTAACCCCAGAGAGGTTAAGACTATGGTCCAGAGGCTATGGCACTACCCAAATGAACTGGTATTCTACATTTACTAATGAATAATTGAAGTCTTTCGTCTAAATTTAGGACTATGGACTTATTCTGGTAGCTATTGAAGAATTTATTCCAGACTAAAAGAAAATTGTAAATTAAAGAAATGATAAACAAAGATTTATGCGTACCAAAGAGGGGGAAAATCGAATTAAGAAATAAAGAGAAAATGGAGTAAACCAAGATTGGAGCGTATTAAAGAAAGGTAGAATAAAAGAAATAGAATAAAAAAATAGAAATGAGTAATTAAAGATTTAAGCGTATCAAAGAAAGGAAGAATAAAGGAAAAAGAAAATAAACGAGTATTCTAAGATTGAAGCCTATCAAAGAGGGGCAGAATGAGAAGAAGAATAAAGCATAAAGAGAACAATTGAGTAATTAAAGATTGGAACGTATCAAAGAAGGGTAGAATAAAAGCAATAGAAATAAGAAAAAGGAGAAAGAAATAAACAAATATTGAAACGTATCAAAGAAAGGTAAAGTAAAAACACTAAGAAAAAAAGATGAAAAATTAGTAATCCTTCTAAGCTTATCAACGAAAGGTAGAAAAACTGTTAAAAAAAAAATATCGAAAAAAATGAGAAAGATATATCCCACCTCGTGAGACCAAGGTTATCCATTCACAAACACCTGCTGGGCCTTTTGGACGACGTCAATAAGAGTCATTAGCAGTGACGTAGCCGAGGCTTTCTGTCCTCTAGGGCGACACGTAGCGATAGAGACGGGGGTCATAAACACCCATTAGAATTACCGAAGAGCAGACAAAGCCTTGGTGATAACGCCACTACCGCAGGGGTCCTGATTTCGGAGGGAGGGCCTTCTTCTGGGTCCTGGTACCACAGCGGTATCGATTTCAAAAGGAAGGTCTTCTAGGTCCTGGTACCACAGCGGTACCGATTTCAAAGGGAGGGCCTTCTTCTGGGTCCTGGTACCACAGCGGTATCGATTTTGAAAGGAGGCCCTTTCCTGGGTCCTGGTACCACAGCGGTATCAATTTCGAAAGGAGGGTCCACTGGGTCCTGGTACAACAGCGGTACTGATTTCGAAGGGAGAGCCGCCTTTTGAGTGTTGGTACAACATTGGTACCGATTTTGGAGGGAGGGCCCCCTTCTGGGTCCTAGTACCAGAGCGGTATCGATTTCGAAAGGAGGGTCTTCTGGATCCTGGTACCACAGCGATACCGATTTCTAAGGGAGGACCTTCTTCTAGGTCCTGGTACCACAGCGGTACCAATTTCAAGGGGAGGGCCTTCTTCTGGGTCTTGGTACAACAGTGGTACCGATTTCGGAGGGAGAGCCCCCTTCTGGGTCCTGGTACAACAGTGGTACCGATTTCGGATGGAAGGCCCCCTTCTGGGTCCTGGTACTACAGCGGGTACCGATATGGTAGGAAGGGTCTTCTGGGTCCTGGTACCACAGCAGTACCGATTTTGAAGGTAGGGCCGCCTACTGGGTCCTGGTACCACATCGATATCGATTTCAAAGGGAGGGCCTTCTTCTGGGTCCTGGTACAACAGCGTATCGATTACGAAGGGAGGGCCTTCCTCTGGGTCCTGGTATAACAGCGGTACTGATTTCGAAGGGAGGGCCTTCTTCTGGGTCCTGGTACAACAGCGTATCGATTACGAAGGGAGGGCCTTCCTCTGGGTCCTGGTATAACAGCGGTACTGATTTCGAAGGGAGGGCCTTCTTCTGGGTCCTGGTACAACAGCGTATCGATTACGAAGGGAGGGCCTTCCTCTGGGTCCTGGTATAACAGCGGTACTGATTTCGAAGGGAGGGCCTTCTTCTGGGTCCTGGTACAACAGTGGTACTGATTTCGAAGGAAGGGCCCCCTTCTGGGTCCTGGTACCGCAGCGGTACTGATATCGAAGGGAGGGCCCTCCTCTGTGTCCTGGTACCACAGCGGTATCGTTTTCGAAAGGATGGTCTTCTAGGTCCTGGTACCACAGTGGTACTGATTTCGGAGGGAGGGCCTTCTTCTGGGTCCTGGTACCACAGCAGTATCGATTTCAAAGGGAGGACCTTCTTCTGGGTCCTGGTACCACAGCAGTATCGATTTCAAAGGGAGGACCTTCTTCTGGGTCCTGGTACCACAGCAGTATCGATTTCGAAAGGAGGGCTACTTTCTAGGTCGTGGTACCGCAGCTGTACCAATTTCGAAGGGAGGGCCTTCTTCTTGGTCCTGGTACCAGAGCGGTACCAATTTCAAAGGGAGGGCCTTCTTCTGGGTCCTGGTAGCGCAGCTGTACTGATTTCAAAGGGAGGGCCTTCTTCTGGGTCCTAGTACCACAGCAATATCGATTTTAA
>NW_027171549.1:10000-15236 GCF_036898095.1 Palaemon carinicauda
ATATATATGGTATATTTGCATGTAAAACTAGAAATATTTTTTTTTTATATTTTCAAACAAACGTGTTTTTATTGTTTCGATATTAAAAGAAAATTTTTGATTTATTGTCACTCCATTTCTTAACCTGATGCTTTCTTTACATTTAAATTCATATCTGAAGTACTTGGTCTCTTCTCTATAGATATTTATTATTATTATTTATTATTATTATTATTATTATTATTATTATTATTATTATTATTATTATTCGCATAGTTTGGCGTAATGTGATTAATATTTCCAAATTATGATTCAGTATATTTGTATATTTTAGGATTGGTTTTGAAGTGAATATTAATTGTAGAAGTTTTAGTTATTTAATTGACTACAGTAAAAATTAATAAGTCACAGAATGCAATTTAATGTAATTAATTGGTGAATAACCAGGTTATGAAATTATATTTAAATTACATATTAGGTAATTATACAGATTTAGTGATTGTAGTGTAGGGAGCAGGCCAATAAGCAGGTCGTGCAGTTAATACTTGATGTACGTAGCTAGCATAAAAAAGAATCGTGTTATACAGGGTAATGTAATTAGAAGTAATTATGCAGGCTGTACAGGCATGTGAGGCGAATATACAGGTTTAGTGATTGTCGTGTCGGGAGCAGGCCGTGCAGTTAATACTAGCATAAAAAAGTTTGTCGTGTTGTAAAGGGTAATGTAATTAGAAGTAATTATGCAGGTAGTGCAGGCATGTGTGGCAAATATACAGGTTAGGAGTGATTGTCGTGTAGGCAGCAGGCCAATAAGCAGGCCGTGCAGTTAATACTTGATGTACGTAACTAGCATAAAAAAGAATCGTGTTATACGGGGTAATGTAATTAGAAGTAATTGTGCAGGCTGTGCAGGCATGTGAGGCAAATAAACAGGTTAAGTGATTGTCGTGTAGGGAGCAGGCCAATAAGCAGGTCGTGCAGTTAATACTTGATGTACGTAACTAGCATAAAAAATAGGTCGTGCTGTAAAGGGTAGTGTAATTAGAATTAATTATGCAGGCTGTGCAGGCATGTGAGGTGAATATACAGGTTTTGTCGTGTAAGGAGCAGGCCAATAAGCAGGTCGTGCAGTTAATACTTAATGTACGTAACTAGCATAAAAAAGGGCTCGTGCTGTAAAGGGTAGTGTAATTAGAATAAATTATGCAGGCATGTGAGGCAAGTATACAGAGGCAAGTATACAGGTTTAGTCGTGTAGGGAGTAGGCCAATAAGCAGGCCGTGTAATTAATACTTAATGTACGTAACTAGCATAAAAATGAATCGTGTTATACAGGGTAATGTAATTAGAAGTAATTATGCAGGCTGTGTAAGGCATGTGAGCAGGACTGGAACTGAATGAAATTCTTGAAGTGGATGATGATGTATTAATAGGTGTATAAGTTGGTCATATTATGAATGAACATGTATATAATATACATATCAATAGGTAAATTATGCAGTTAATTCTGATAGTCATGCCTTCTCTATCATAAGACTCGATACTATAATTATTATTACTTGCTTAGCTACAACTCTAGTTGGAAAAGCGGGATGCTATAAGCCCAAGGGCTCCAACAGGGAAAATAGCCCAGTGAGGAAGGGAAATAACGAAAAGCTACAAGAGAAGTTTAAGAACAATAACATTAAAATAAATCTTTCATATATAAATTATAAAAACTTGAAAATATAAAGAGGATAAAAACTTCAAAATAACAAGAGGAAGAGAAACAAGATAGAATTGTGTGGTATTGTGTACCTTTAAGCAAGATATCTCTAACCCATGACATTGGAAGACCATGGTACGGAGGCTATGGCACTACCCAAGACTAGAGAACAATGGTTTGATTTTGGAGTGTTCCTCTCTTAGAAGAGATGCTTACCATAGCTAGAGAGTCCCTTCTACATAGTATTCTAGAAGTTCTATTCCAGCTGTGACCGTATTGTGGAATGATCTTCCTAATTGGGTAGTTGAATCGTTAGAACTCAAAAGTTCAAAGTTGCAGCAAATGTTTTTGATGTTGAACAGGCTGACGTAAGTCTTTTTTATAGATTATATATGACATATCTGTTTTGGCGTTTTTACTTGCTGTGAATGTTGTTTATATTGAACAAGCTGACACAAGTCTCTTTTTATAATTTATTTATCTATATTAATGTTGTTACTGTTCTCTTGATTGTTCATTACTTCTATTGTAGTTTATTTCCTTGTTTCCTTTCCTCATTAGACTATTTTTCCCTGTCGTTGCCCTTGGGCTTATAGCATCCTGCTTTTCCAACTAGGGTGTAGCTTAGCTATTGATAATAATAATAATAATAATAATAATAATAATTGTAATAATAATAATAATAATAATAATAATAATAATAATAATAATAATAATAATAATAATATCGCCATTGACCAAAGAATATGTATTTTACATAGTGCCAGTGACCCTGAAAGTTGACCTCAAATTTAGTGACCCCGTTTGGTGTTTGCAGGACATGTGACCCCAACAGGTGTCTACAGCTAGTCTTTCCCTTTGTCAAAGAGATTCCCCTTTTGTTTTGACCTGTGACCTGAATCCTGGTAGGCCTGGCTTGACCTCTCCAAATGTTTAGAATTCGAGGTGAATTACAGGTTAAGCAATATTTGCTATTATTAATTGTATTTTACGACTTATGTTTCCATCGGGTAGGAGTGATTTAGTTATAGGTAGTTCTATTGTTTACCTCCATAGTATATAATTATCAATTATATTTTTTCCTGTCTTAGTTTTTGTATATATGATTATTAGTTAGTAATAATAGATAAATTGATATTAATGCTTAGTACTTTGATGGTCTAAATTATGAATGGACATTAAACACTTTTTAATTTCTATTTCTGTACTTAAAATTACAATTATTAACATATTGGTTATTCTCAATGTTGACTTATAACAATTTAAAGAAAAAATCATTGTTATAAGTTGCGGAAGCGTTATGTAAAGACACACTTTATAGATTGAAATTTACTACATTTTTAACCATACTAGCATTGATATTTAATTTTTAAATAATAATAATAATAATAATAATAATAATAATAATAATAATAATGATGATGATGATGATAATAATTATAGATTTTTTTGTGAGCTAATTTATAGGTTACTGGTTACATGAAATCCGTATGTTATATTCTTTGTATTAAGGTAATAAAATTTGATTAAATATCTTAATGAAGAAGGGAGCGAGAGGCCTAAAGAATGTAGTGGGTTTATTAAGTTTTCTTTGAGTCAAATTTTAAAGTTTCCTTTTAAGCCATATTTCAGAGTTTCCTTTGAGCTGAATATCAAAGTTTCCTTTGAGTCGAATTTCAAAGTTTCCTTTGAGTCAAATTTCAAAGTTTCCTTTGAGTCAAATTTCAAAGTTTCCTTTGAGTCAAATTTCAAAGTTTCCTTTGAGCCAAATTTCAATGTTTAGTTTGAGTAAAATTTCGATGTTTTCTTTGAACCATTTGTTTTCTTTGGGTCAAATTTCAAAGTATTCTTTAAGCCAAATTTCAAAGTTTCCTGTGAGCGAAATTCCAAAATATTCTTTGAGCCAAATTTTAAAGTTTCCTTTCAGTCAAATTTAAAGTTTCCTTTTGAGCCAAATTTCAAAGTTTTCTTTAGGTCAAATTTCAAAGTTTCCTTTTGAGCCAAATTTCAAAGTTTCCTTTTGAGCCAATTTCCAAAGTTTTCTTTGAGCCAAATTTCATTGTTTAGTTTAAGTAAAATTCCGAAATATTCTCTGAGCCAAATTTCAAAGTTTTTTTTTAGCCAAATTTCAAAGTTTCCTTTTGAGCCAAATTTCAACGTTTCATTTTAGGAAATTTCAAATTTTCCTTTGAGCCAAATTCCAAAGTTTTCTTTGAGCCAAATTCCAAAGTTCACATTGAGCCAAAGAAATTTATGATGAAGATTAGATTTTATTTATACACAAATCTTGAAGAAATATTTCCTTTTCCCCCCCTTATAGAAATTCTATATCTGAGACCACTGCCAAGAAGCACGTTTTGTGTAACAACAAAACTCCATTTGTGAATCCTGTTTCCCATGGCCTTCTTTCAGTCTCTCCTTCGAATCCTTATTCCTTTTTATTATCTGCGAATTCCCTTATTATCCTTCCCCATCCATTACCACCCCATCACACGCATGCTACACCCCCCTCCCCAACCCCCACCCCCCCTCCCTCGTACCCCCTACCCCCTACCCCCCTTGAGAGGCCTAAAGAACTTAGTAGGTTTATTAAGTTCCATTTGAGTAAAAGTTTCAGTTTTCTTTGAGCCAAATTTCAAAGTTTCCTTTGAGCCGAATTTCAGTTTTCTTTGGCCAAATTTCAGTTTCCTTTGGGTCATTCTTTTTTCTTTTTTTAGGCAAATTTAAGTTTTTTTTGTTAAAGCCAAATTTCAGTTTGCTTTTTTTAGCCAAATTTCAGTTTTTTTTTTTTTTTTTTTTTTTTTTTAGCCAAATTTCAGTTTCCTTTTGAGCCAATTTCCAAAGTGTTCTTTGAGCCAAATCTCAAAGTTTACTTTGAACCAAAGAAATTTATGATGAAGATTAGATTTTATTTATACACAAATCTTGAAGAAGTGTTTCCTTTTCCCCCCCTTATAGAAATTCTATATCTGAGACCACTGCCAAGAAGCACGTTTTGTGTAACAACAAAACTCCATTTGTGAATCCTGTTTCCCATGGCCTTCTTTCAGTCTCTCCTTCGAATCCTTATTCCTTTTTATTATCTGCGAATTCCCTTATTATCCTTCCCCATCCATTACCACCCCATCATACGCATGCTACAACCCCCCCCCCCCCATCCCATAAACCACCCCCCCCCCCCTTCTCCTCCCCAGTCTCAGCATCATCTTGGGACAGAGTTGCCAATATTTGTAAATGAAGAAAGGCCAACTTCTGCTTAACCGCAGCGTTAAAAGGCCAACCCTTTAGTAGAAAAAGGTCCAAAAATATAGTACGTAAGGTCCGCCTTTTTAGGTGTTACTAAACGCCAACCAATTAATAGGAAAGGCCAAATTTGAGGGTTTTCTTTTGGGGGAGGTGGCATGAAAAAAAGCCTGCCATTTTTCTTGATATTACTAAAGGCCAACCAATAAAAAAGGTCAAATTTGAGAGCTTATTTGACCTGATTAAAGGCCAACCCAATAGTAGAAAAAGGCAGAAAATATAGTTCTTAAGGCCCGCCTTTTTTCATGA
>NW_027171551.1:7500-12500 GCF_036898095.1 Palaemon carinicauda
GGAACAAGTGAAACCTGATAAAGCACTGTTGTCTGTAGAAATTTTGGATAGGCAAATTGCTCTGAGGCAGATGGAGTTTGATATAGAAAAGTTTAAGGCGGAGGAAAGAGAAAAGGAGAGGCAGCATGAGATTGCCATGAAAAACTCAGGTTCCTCTTCTTCCTCTCCCCCTTCCCCAAATAGGTCAGTAACGCCTGCTATTAATTTAGCGCAGGCTCTCAAATTTGTGCCTAAATTTGAGGAAGACAATATTGCAGAATTTTTTGTATCATTTGAGAGGATTGCAGCAAGGTTGGAGTGGCCCCAAGAATATTGGACCACTCTTATACAAAGTAAATTGATTGGAAGAGCTCAGAGGGTGTATGTAACTCTGGAGGAGGATCTGTCATCAGATTACGAGTGTGTGAAGGCTATCGTCTTGAAGGCCTATGAGTTAGTCCCTGAAGCCTATAGGCAACGCTTCAGGAACTTAGAAAAAAGCAGGGAGCAAACTTTTATTGAATTCGCAAGATCGAAGGAACAATATGCTAGTGATTGGTTCAAGTCCAAGGAAGTGGTAAATTTTGAGAAATTGAAGGAATTAATGTTGGTGGAGGAGTTCAAGAGGTGTGTTCCGGATAAACTGAAGGTTCACCTCGAAGAGTTAAAACTAGAGACCATTCAGGAGGTAGCCATCGCTAGTGATGAGTATTATTTGTCTCATAAGAGTGAGTTAGGGGGAGTAACAAAAATGGTGAAGTCCGGATGGGGTAAAGTAGGTAGGAATAATAATTTCAACAATAATAATAATTCTAACAATAATAATAATGCAGGGATGTTTACTAGAAATAATTATAGAAGTAATGATCAGGGCAATGCCAATACTAATATTAATTTTTCTCCTAACAGGAATAATAGACCTAAGATATATAATCCCGAGAAATTGAAAACATTGACGTGCTTCTTTTGCAATAAGAAGGGGCACGTAAAGAGCATGTGTTATGCATTTAGAAACTCACAAAATGCTAATGTTAGGCCAGTGATGGGTGTGGAAGAGAGAGAGAGAGAACCTACCCCAACAACATCTGCTGATCAATGACTACCTGGTTGTTTTGACAGATATTTGTCCTTCGGTAGTGTCTCTTTCGCCAATTCGTCCGAGAAAAGACGTGTGCGTATTTTGCGTGATACCGGTGCAGCTCAGTCTTTGATATTAAGGGAGGCATTACCTTGTAATTTTGTACCCAAAAGTGGGGAATTTGTGTTATTGGCTGGTTTTCCTGATTCCGTAAAGTCATATGCTATTGAAAATTTTAATTTAATCTGCCCTTCCTTTACAGGGGATTTGAAATTGGCCATAGTTGATAAATTCCCGGTTAAAAATGTTGATGTTGTGATAGGGAATGATGTTGCTCTGAAGAATAATACTTGTCCCATACTGATAAACCCTGATAGTGAAGTAGCAGTAGTTACTCGTTCTAGTGCTAGAATTGTTGACGCTGCAGAGTCAACAATTGATCTAGATTTAAGTAGTTTAGCACGTAGTGATAGCGTAGTTGTAGATCTTGGGATTTTGAAGGACAACTGAATTGGACTATTGAAGAGCTAATCAAAGCTCAGAAAAAGGATTTTCGGGATCTCCCTATTGAGTCAGGTGAGGTGACTGATATAACCGGTCCCAAATTTAAAATAATTAATAATATTTTATATAGGTTGACTAGGCCTATGGAGGCTGATAACTTTGATTATGAAATTTTGAAACAGATAATGGTTCCATTTGTTTACAGGAATAATTTGATATCATTGGCACATGAAAGTGGTTTGGCCGGACATTTTGGCATTCATAAGACTTCTGGCAAGTTGTTAATGAATTATTATTGGCCGAAGTTGAAGGCGGACGTAAAGAAGTTTGTCAATAGCTGTGATGTTTGTCAGAAGGTCGGTAAACCTAATCAGCTTATTCCAAAAGCGCCTCTATGTCCTATTCCAGTGGTTTCCGAACCTTTCACGGAGGTCATTATTGATATTGTTGGACCATTACCAAGGACTCGTAGTGGAAATGAATATATTTTGACTATCATGGATAGGATGTCTCGATATCCCGAGGCAATACCACTACGTACAATAAAAAGTGTTAAAATTGTAGATGTACTAATTGACTTTTTTACCAGGTTTGGGATGCCTAAAATTATTCAATCGGATTGTGGTTCTAATTTTGTTAGCAGGTATTTCAGAGATAAAATGGCAGAGTTAAATATAAAACATGTGACCTCTTCTCCATATCATCCAGAAAGTCAGGGAGCTCTGGAGAGATTTCATCAAACCCTGAAATCAATGGTAAAGAAATATTGTTTGATTAATGGTTCTGAATGGGATAAGGAATTACCTTATTTGTTGTTCGCTTTTCGTTCTGTCCCAAGTCAGTCTTTAGGTTTTTCGCCTTTCAGCCTTGTGTTTGGCCATTGTGTTCGAGGTCCTCTTGATGTTGTTCGAGAGTCCTGGGAGGGAGACGTCCCTGATATCAATTTATTAGATTATGTGTCTAATCTAGGTGATAAGTTAACAAAAGCTTGGAAATTTGCAGGTGAAAATTTATTGTGTAGCCAAAAAAGAATGAAGTACTTTTTTGACAGAAGGTCTAAAGCACGTGACTTTGCGGTAGGCGACAAAGTTTTGGTTTTGTTACCCATTCCTGGAAATCCATTGAAAGCATCTTTTTCAGGTCCTTGGAAAATTCTGAAAAAAATTAGTGAAGTTAATTATTTAGTAGAGACTCCCGAGAGAAGGAAACCTTTTCAGCTTTGTCACATAAATATGTTGAAGGCTTATGTAGAACGGGAGAAAGTCACTCCCGTGGCAACCATAGGGAATGCTGTAGTTTCCGAGAACGATAAACTTTTTTCTTTTTCAGAGGGTGAAAGTATTGATGATAATTGTTTTAATGGAAGTGAATGGCGTTCAGATAATAAGAATTCTTTGAAACATTTTTCTGGTATGGTTTCTCATTTAAGTAATGAAGAACAAAAGTCTTTAAAGAAATTGGTATTTAATTATAATGAATTATTTTCGGATGTACCGGGAAGGACTAATGTCCTTGAACATGACGTGGACGTAGGTAGTGCCACTCCTGTGAAACGAGCACCTTACAGGTTGAATCCCTTTAAAAATGAGGTTGTGGCGAAGGAAGTTGATTATATGCTAAAACATGACCTAATTGAACCTAGTCAAAGTCCTTGGTCATCCCCTGTTGTATTGGTAAAGAAATCCGACGGTAATTTCAGGTTATGTTTTGATTACCGTAAATTGAATGAAGTGTCTAAGTCTGATTGTTACCCATTACCACGAATTGAGGATTGTATTGATCGTATGGGTAAGGCCAAGTACATTAGTAAATTCGATTTGCTGAAAGCTTATTGGCAGGTTCCTCTTTCGAAGCGGGCAAGGGCCCTGTCCGCTTTCGTAACACCCCAGGGACTATTTCAATGTAAAGTGATGCCGTTTGGTATGAAGAACGCGGCTGCCACCTTTCAGAGGTTAATGAATACTTTAGTCTATGGTTTAGAGGGGTGTGTAGTTTATATTGATGATATTGTTATTTATAGTAATGATTGGGAAACTCATTTAAAACGTATTAGGGCACTGTTTGAGGTTTTGAAGAAAGCAGGTTTAGTAATTAATTTAAAGAAAAGTGAATTCGCAAAGGCGAGGGTCGTATATTTGGGTCATGAAGTTGGTAATGGTAAAGTTGCTCCTAAGCAAGCAAATATCGAATGTATTGAAAAAATGTTAATCCCTAAGTGCAGGAGGGATGTCAGAAGATTCCTTGGGTTGGGTGGGTAATACCGAAGGTTTGTTAGAAATTTTTCTGACATCGCCGATCCTTTGACTAATCTCTTAAGAAAGAAGGTAGCTTTTGTCTGGACTGATGAAACACAAAGGGCTTTTGATAATTTAAAAAGAGTATTAATTAATTTCCCTGTCTTAAGAGCTCCTGATTTTGACCTTCCTTTTTCTCTTGCCACGGATGCAAGTGACGTTGGTGTAGGAGCGGTGTTGTTGCAGAATGACGAGCAGGGAGTTTCTCATCCTGTCGCATTCTTTTCAAAAAAATTGTCCTCCGCCCAACGTAGGTATTCCACTGTGGAGAAAGAGACTCTTGCTTTAGTATTTGCTATTAACCATTTTCAGGTTTATCTCTCCTCCTCAGATACACCTATTAAGGTCTTGACAGACCATAATCCCCTGACCTTCATCAGCAGATACAAAAATAAAAATCAACGATTGATGAGGTGGAGTCTCATGCTGCAAGAATGGAATTTAGAATTTTCCCACATCCCAGGAAAAGATAATATTGTTGCCGATTTTCTCTCTCGCAGCGTTGAATATTAGTTGATTGACAGAGGGCTATGCAGTTATTTAAGGTAGTATCTGTATCGTTCTAATTATGGTGTGTGTGCTGTTGAAGTGGGCACGTAGTGAGTAGAAGTAAATGTATATTTAAGATTTATTAATCATGGTTTGTTTACAGAAGACTATAATGTTCTGGGTATATTATATGGGATCTTTAAGGTTAAAAGGTGAGGGTGATCACTGGTACTTTCTAATGATTGATTAATTAGATGGGTCAAGGGCTCACGGGTCTGTAGCACAACACAGCCGTTTTTTAGGCGCTACAGGCTGGTGTATGAGTGGTACCCTAGACTAAGTTAAGTTTAATCAACTAAGGTTTAGAAGTGTAAGGTACGATAAGGTTTATAATAAGCTAAGAAAAGAGATAGGCACTAATCTGGTATTCTGTATTTTCAGGCTAATAATTACGCTTCATCGATTTTGTTTGTTTGTTTGCGCAGGGAAGTCTTGTGGTGGTCTTCTCTGTGTCGTTCGGTGTGTGTGTATGTATTGGACACTAAGGTGATAAGTGTGATATATAACACTGAAATAGACAGTGGTTTTTGTGATCAACATTTATTGCTAGTGAGTGATGTGTATCCCTGAAAATGAACAGTGTATTGATTGTGGAA
>NW_027171552.1:0-15187 GCF_036898095.1 Palaemon carinicauda
ATCAAAGTCTGAAAATGTGCCCCCTCATATTGTAATAATTGCTTGTAGTAGTTTTTTGCTTACCCTACATCTTTGATCTTGTAATATAACAAATCAGCTAATATTTAAAGTGCATCTTAATTAGGTTCGATTGTTAAAACGTATTTCAGGTATTTAGATGCACTAGTGTACTCCTTTTATTTCAGCAAAAGATCAATATATTCTAGTCATATGAGCACATTATTTTTCTAAAGTTTTAGATATTTTCTGTAACACTAAATTGCATTGCCTAGTTAATTGTCTTGTTTGTAAATTTATGCTAGAAACTATAAGATCTCTAAGTATAATATCTTCTCGTCATAAATGAATATTTGGGATCGAAAATTTCGGTAATTATCTCTTATTTGAAACTCTTGGTTAATGACGTCTCTAATGACTTTTATCGACAGTTTGATCTCCTAAATCTAGCTGTAGCACTTAGAAATATAAAATTTTGCCAATAGATTTTCGTTTTGTTGTTCCAATACAATTTTCAAATATTGTATACCTTTCAGAATGTCTTCATTATCATAGTTTCTCTTCAAATAGTAATAACCCCATAGCAACTTAGTATCTAAATTGGTGTCATCAATTTCATTAGCAAGTTACAAGTTTTCTTTTGAGTCTTTATAATTGTTCATATGGATTTATAGTTATGCTAATTTGAGATAGCCGATGAGGTTTTTAGGCTCTATTTTGATAGCGGAATCGTAAAGTCTTTTGGATTAAATGAGATTATTTTGTTGATAGTAAATATCGCCTAGTTTTATTTAGTTTTCAAACAGGTTATGTTCGTTGGCGATGAGGACTTTTAGATGAAAAATTGTTTGATCATAATTTTTGTTAAAAAGTTCTAAGTCCACAAGATATTGGTTGATTTCTAAAAACTTGAAGGTTTTGGATAGTTGCAAACATTTCTTAAAACACTAGAGCGAATCTTATAGTTTCATTTAATTGAAATATAACACTCCAAGACGATAAAAAGCTACATGCTAATCTTTGTCATTCTGATGTATTTATTTGTTACACTCGTCAATATCTCAATTGCAAAAAGACTCTACATTGGATTTAGAGGAAATATCAAAATTCAGAGTTTCGTTTTAAAAGCTCTTTAGCTTTAAGCTGTGCTGGGAGGTGCTGCATTGGATTTCAATCGAATTTAGTCTCTTGAAATTCAGATTTCTCTTTTCACTTTTGTTTTCTATTTTGTTTTCTCTCTAATTTTCCATGTTTTTCTGACTTTTCTGATCGATTTTGTTTTGGATTTGAGATTTCTCTGCTTTTTCGACGCATATATCGGAAATTTTATTGAAAATGAGTGCTCTAGATGAACGATTTGATGACTAATGATGAATATTGATTTCTGGGATCTTATCACAGAGCAAATTTTTAGAAGGTTTTTTTTGAGGCTGCTAAGATATCTTTTGTTCCAAGCTAGCTAATTAATTCTCCAACTTTTATATTTAATTTATGCTTTTGGTTTTCTCTAAAAGTTCCTACTTCGTTTCAATAATTTGCTACTGAAGGTTTTTCTGTGCAAGTTAACAATCGTATTAGTATATTAGCATTTGTTTTTCATGCATTTACTTGTCTAAACTTTAAATGCTGTTGAATTTCTAAAGATCATCGATTTTAGACTAAATTTAAGGAATTTTTTCCACGTTTTGGGTCTTAAAGTCAATTGTCTCTTTAGTGAAGTTTAACTATTCTTAAATATTGCTGAGCTGGTTGTGCTAATTTTAAATATTTGGTATTTATTCTTTTTAATGTAGCTCTAGTAATTTATTTTGTAATTCTAAATAATGATTTTACAACTAATTGTTCTATTCTTTAAGTTTTTGGTCTATTAATTGTAAGTATTACGTTTCTTTTATCTCATTTGACTGTTTTTTTAACTATTGGTAGATTTTTTGATCAATTAGTAACTCAATGTTTTTAAGGTCTGGTTCTTTCTATATTTGTTATATTTTAGGTTCATCTTTAATTTCAAAATTTTTGACTTGAAGATTCAATTCTTCTTTAGACTAGTTCCTAGACACTGTTTAACTATAAGTATCAACACTCGGTTTCATTATTACAGTTTTATTGAAGTTTATATTGAAATTATTTGACTTATTCTCCTCAAAGTTCATTGGTATGAAGTTTGTCCAATTCGTTTGTTCTTGTTTACTCAAAAGTTCAATATACTTTTATAGTTGATTAATTTTGTCATCAAGTTCCTCTTGATCAAGATTGTGTTTGAAAATCTCTTTCATTTGTTAGAATGTTTAAAGCTGGTATTCGAACTAGTTGAGTTTTTCATAAATAACACTGATGTTCACATACGACAACAAATATAAAGGATTTTTCTTATCTAGTATCTTTACTATTTGGGAAAATATTTCTAGAGCTTTGTTTAACTTATCTTATTTGAAAAACAAAACACCTCTGTTGTATACCCAATTGATATTATTCTGGTGGTGTCCTTTATATATTCTAATTATACTAACTTTAGTTATGTTTTTTGTAAAAATTGTCTGCTTTCAGTAATTGCTACGTTTGGCAGTACACGACTATCAAGTTATTTAGCACCCTCGTATCATTCGGACTAATCTTAGCATAACTTTCTAGCATGACTTTTGCTTCCGTCTTTTTTCCTTATTTTACCAACAGGTTTGAGCAATTTATGACGGCTTCTCCGAAATTCGGATCCACCTATAAAGCATTGCGGTAGTGCTAAATAGCTTTGTCAAATTCTTATAATTTTTCATGAGTCAATGCGATATTATAACTTAATCGCTGGTCGTTTTGTTTAAGTTGTTGTTAAATTTGGTAATAATATTTTAAAGAGTCGAAATAGTACGATTGTCTAAATTAGTAGTTTGCGTAGTTGAACAACGTCAGGTTGTCAATATTATCTTTCAAGTAACGTTGAAAATACACATACACATTATTATGCGAAAGCTTCTAATACAAATACAGTTTCAAATTCTTGAATTTCGAATTATTTCCAAGGTGAGAGTTGTGCTGAACCTTTTTAAGCTATTTTTTATAATTTTACTTACTGCTGCCTCGAATTATTTGTTGATGATTAAATTGATCACTTCATCTAAGAAAACCTCGTATTGGTGGCTTTCGTTTGAATACTAAGAAATCATAAAATTTTTATGACTAAATATAAAAAATCAATTTAACTTAGGCAAGTGTTTAAAAATTTTCAAAATTTCAGTTTTAAGGGGTTTTGGGGTTGGGGTTGGGGTTGGGGTTGGGGTTGGGGTTGGGGTTGGGGTTGGGGTTGGGGTTGGGTTTTCTTGGGGTTTTCATCAACAAATAATTCGAGGCAGCAGTAAGTAAAATTATAAAAAATAGCTTAAAAAGGTTCAGCACAACTCTCACCTTGGAAATAATTCGAAATTCAAGAATTTGAAACTGTATTTGTATTAGAAGCTTTCGCATAATAATGTGTATGTGTATTTTCAACGTTACTTGAAAGATAATATTGACAACCTGACGTTGTTCAACTACGCAAACTACTAATTTAGACAATCGTACTATTTCGACTCTTTAAAATATTATTACCAAATTTAACAACAACTTAAACAAAACGACCAGCGATTAAGTTATAATATCGCATTGACTCATGAAAAATTATAAGAATTTGACAAAGCTATTTAGCACTACCGCAATGCTTTATAGGTGGATCCGAATTTCGGAGAAGCCGTCATAAATTGCTCAAACCTGTTGGTAAAATAAGGAAAAAAGACGGAAGCAAAAGTCATGCTAGAAAGTTATGCTAAGATTAGTCCGAATGATACGAGGGTGCTAAATAACTTGATAGTCGTGTACTGCCAAACGTAGCAATTACTGAAAGCAGACAATTTTTACAAAAAACATAACTAAAGTAATTAGAATATATAAAGGACACCACCAGAATAATATCAATTGGGTATACAACAGAGGTGTTTTGTTTTTCAAATAAGATAAGTTAAACAAAGCTCTAGAAATATTTTCCCAAATAGTAAAGATACTAGATAAGAAAAATCCTTTATATTTGTTGTCGTATGTGAACATCAGTGTTATTTATGAAAAACTCAACTAGTTCGAATACCAGCTTTAAACATTCTAACAAATGAAAGAGATTTTCAAACACAATCTTGATCAAGAGGAACTTGATGACAAAATTAATCAACTATAAAAGTATATTGAACTTTTGAGTAAACAAGAACAAACGAATTGGACAAACTTCATACCAATGAACTTTGAGGAGAATAAGTCAAATAATTTCAATATAAACTTCAATAAAACTGTAATAATGAAACCGAGTGTTGATACTTATAGTTAAACAGTGTCTAGGAACTAGTCTAAAGAAGAATTGAATCTTCAAGTCAAAAATTTTGAAATTAAAGATGAACCTAAAATATAACAAATATAGAAAGAACCAGACCTTAAAAACATTGAGTTACTAATTGATCAAAAAATCTACCAATAGTTAAAAAAACAGTCAAATGAGATAAAAGAAACGTAATACTTACAATTAATAGACCAAAAACTTAAAGAATAGAACAATTAGTTGTAAAATCATTATTTAGAATTACAAAATAAATTACTAGAGCTACATTAAAAAGAATAAATACCAAATATTTAAAATTAGCACAACCAGCTCAGCAATATTTAAGAATAGTTAAACTTCACTAAAGAGACAATTGACTTTAAGACCCAAAACGTGGAAAAAATTCCTTAAATTTAGTCTAAAATCGATGATCTTTAGAAATTCAACAGCATTTAAAGTTTAGACAAGTAAATGCATGAAAAACAAATGCTAATATACTAATACGATTGTTAACTTGCACAGAAAAACCTTCAGTAGCAAATTATTGAAACGAAGTAGGAACTTTTAGAGAAAACCAAAAGCATAAATTAAATATAAAAGTTGGAGAATTAATTAGCTAGCTTGGAACAAAAGATATCTTAGCAGCCTCAAAAAAAACCTTCTAAAAATTTGCTCTGTGATAAGATCCCAGAAATCAATATTCATCATTAGTCATCAAATCGTTCATCTAGAGCACTCATTTTCAATAAAATTTCCGATATATGCGTCGAAAAAGCAGAGAAATCTCAAATCCAAAACAAAATCGATCAGAAAAGTCAGAAAAACATGGAAAATTAGAGAGAAAACAAAATAGAAAACAAAAGTGAAAAGAGAAATCTGAATTTCAAGAGACTAAATTCGATTGAAATCCAATGCAGCACCTCCCAGCACAGCTTAAAGCTAAAGAGCTTTTAAAACGAAACTCTGAATTTTGATATTTCCTCTAAATCCAATGTAGAGTCTTTTTGCAATTGAGATATTGACGAGTGTAACAAATAAATACATCAGAATGACAAAGATTAGCATGTAGCTTTTTATCGTCTTGGAGTGTTATATTTCAATTAAATGAAACTATAAGATTCGCTCTAGTGTTTTAAGAAATGTTTGCAACTATCCAAAACCTTCAAGTTTTTAGAAATCAACCAATATCTTGTGGACTTAGAACTTTTTAACAAAAATTATGATCAAACAATTTTTCATCTAAAAGTCCTCATCGCCAACGAACATAACCTGTTTGAAAACTAAATAAAACTAGGCGATATTTACTATCAACAAAATAATCTCATTTAATCCAAAAGACTTTACGATTCCGCTATCAAAATAGAGCCTAAAAACCTCATCGGCTATCTCAAATTAGCATAACTATAAATCCATATGAACAATTATAAAGACTCAAAAGAAAACTTGTAACTTGCTAATGAAATTGATGACACCAATTTAGATACTAAGTTGCTATGGGGTTATTACTATTTGAAGAGAAACTATGATAATGAAGACATTCTGAAAGGTATACAATATTTGAAAATTGTATTGGAACAACAAAACGAAAATCTATTGGCAAAATTTTATATTTCTAAGTGCTACAGCTAGATTTAGGAGATCAAACTGTCGATAAAAGTCATTAGAGACGTCATTAACCAAGAGTTTCAAATAAGAGATAATTACCGAAATTTTCGATCCCAAATATTCATTTATGACGAGAAGATATTATACTTAGAGATCTTATAGTTTCTAGCATAAATTTACAAACAAGACAATTAACTAGGCAATGCAATTTAGTGTTACAGAAAATATCTAAAACTTTAGAAAAATAATGTGCTCATATGACTAGAATATATTGATCTTTTGCTGAAATAAAAGGAGTACACTAGTGCATCTAAATACCTGAAATACGTTTTAACAATCGAACCTAATTAAGATGCACTTTAAATATTAGCTGATTTGTTATATTACAAGATCAAAGATGTAGGGTAAGCAAAAAACTACTACAAGCAATTATTACAATATGAGGGGGCACATTTTCAGACTTTGATGAATCTTGGACAAATATATTTTGACGAACAAAGATACGAAAACGCAGCAGACTAGTTCTAGATGGCTCTGTAAATTGATAAAAATTATGAAAAAGCCCATTTTAAACTAGGGCAGATAGCTTATATATAGAAGTTTTACAATGAAGGCTACAGACACTTAAAAGATATTGAAAATTTCTATGATTTTAGCAAAGAAGAATTACAAGAAATGTTGACAATCAAAGGCGCATGTCTTTATTAACTCAAAAAATACAAAGAAGCTTAAGAAGCTTTTGAAAGTCTTTCTTAAGAGAGTTTTGAAAAGAACTTTCACCTTGGAATATATACTTTACTTTTAAATAGTATCAAAAATCTGAGTTTCATTACCTCAAAGCTTTGGATAAGAACATACATAATGAGCTTATATACGAAAACTTAGGTTATATCTACTAAACCTAAGAAAAGTATTAAGAATCCATAAAATTTTACGAAAAAATAATAGACATTAACAAAGATAACTTCATTTGCTACTTCAACATTGGTTTTAATTATTATTATCTTGACCAAACACTATAAGCTCTTGAATATTTCAAAATTTATTTAAATAAAAGTCGCAAACATCAAATAGACGTTCACAAATAAGTCTAAATCGCTAAAGTTTTCCTTGAAAACTCCGATATTCAAAGCGCAATTGAAATATCAGAGACTCTGTAAGAGGCGAACTAATAAGACATAAATTTTTTGCTTCTTTAGGCATAGATATATATCCAACAAGATAGTAATTTTAAGGCAAAGAAGATTTTGAACAAAATTTTGCTGTTGGACGAAAGTAATGAAGAGGCAAATGAATTATTATAAAATTTAAGCTCATAGTCTGAAAGCTGATTGTATATATTTTTCAACTTATTCTGTGAGGTAGAAAAGGTTTTTACTTCTTTACTGGTTCTTGTTAAAAAATCGCAAAAGAAAACAGAACAAAATAAGAATTTGGTATCGAGTAATTCTTATATATTTAAAATATATATTAAAATGGAAAAAATATTGATGGTAGCTGAAAAAACCATCTATAGCGCTATCATTATCTTAAGCGCTGTCTAATGGTAAGGCATAATAAAAACACGGCATCTGTAAGTCAGTCAAGAATTTTGAATATTACGGCAATTTTAAAGGTAGATAAGCTAAATTTCTAATAACAAGTGTGGCGGGACATGTTTTCGGCAGTAATTTCGCTAAAAACAACAGAATCAATAGTCCATTTGACCTATTCGACGCTAAAACTGTCAAAGAAGAATGTAACCCCAAAAGCAATATTGTCAAACATTTACAAAACGAAGGTAGAGACATAACTTACTTGCTATTGTGGTTAGACAACGATAGAGAAGGAGAAAATATATGTTTTGAAGTTATAGACGTTATCAAAAAAGTAAACAAAAACTTTTAAACCTTGAGAGCGAGATTTTCCTCTATTACTTCAATTGACCTTTAATAAGCATTTTACAACATAAACCAAAAGCCTGATAAAAATTAGTCTGATGCAGTTGACGCAAGACAAGTCATAGATCTCAAAATTGGGTTTGCCTTTTCAAGCTTCCAGACTAATAATCTGTCAAAAATATTCCCTGATTTCTAGAACAAGACGATTTCGTATGGTCCATGTCAAATACCTACCTTAGGTTTTTGTGTTCAAAGAGAAGAAGATATCAGAAACTTCAAAAGCACCAAATATTTCGTCGTTTAGTTAGAAGCATAATTCGAAAACTAGACTTTCAGTTTCCACCAAGAAGGTCAGAGGTACAATCAAAACTAGGCTCAAACAATTTTAAAAGAAATACAATAAGCCGAAGTAAAAAGTTGCGATTAAAAATAATCAGAAACAAGAAAATCAAAGCCAGTTGGTTTGAACACGACTCACATGCTAAAACATTGTTCGAATTTTTTGAAATTATCTTCAATGGATACAATGCATTATGCAGAAAAACTTTATCTTAACGGTTACATTACTTATCCAAGGACTGAAAGTACTTCTTATCCTGACAATTTTGAACACCACTTGATTCTAAAAAGCTTAAACTAAAGTGACAAATACAGCATGTACACATAGAAAATCTTACAAAGCATGGCGAAACCTAAAAAAGGCGAGGACAAAGGTGATCATCCTCCAATTACTCCCACTTCCAACTACCCAAATTCATTAGGAGGAGTTGAGAGACAAATCTACGACTATGTAGTCAGAAACTATCTTTCCAGTTTATACACTGATCAAGTATATTACAAAACAACTCTCACATTGAAAGTCAAAAGTCAAACTTTTACTCACACTTACAGCAGCATCAAGTAGAAAGGTTTCGGTGAAATTATGGACTGGACATTGTCCACAACCAATGTCAAGTAATTGGATCTCAAGAACAATGTTAACAATCTCAAAATCAAAGAAGTGAATATTTTGACCAAATGGACAGAACCACCCTCCTTGTTGACCGAGTCGGAGTTGATCTAATTGATGGAAAAGCACGAAATAGGTACAGACGCTTCTATGCCCTAGCATATTGATAAAATACAAACTAGAGAATACGTTAAAATAGACAACAACCGTCGCATAACTCCTACCAAAATTGGATTTTCTCTTGTTCAGGGGTACAAAAAAATCGATCCATAGCTGGTCGCACCTGACCTACGTAGCAACATTGAGCGTTGAGTGGGTGAAATTGCCATGGGTAAAAAAACCATGGATTCCGTTGTCGACGAAGTTATAACAATTTTCAAAGCGAAATTCAAAAACTTCGAAAAGAATTTCATGCAATTGACGGACATACTTAAATTGCATTACAAAACTACTGAAGATACGTACAAAGAAGGTAAAGTATTCTCGAAATGTGGAAAGTGCAAAAAGTACATGAAACTAGTCCAAACAATCAACATGCTATGATGCGAAAACTGCGAAATCAAATTAGAATTGCCTAGAAATAGCAAGTTCATCAAGAGAGATAATTTCCAATGCGATTTCGACAATTACGAAGTGATATAATTTACATCTCTCGAAGAACCGCATGTGGCTTTTATGGTTTGTCCGAATTGTTATCAATATGAAGAAAATCCTATTGAAGGTAACACTTGGCAGAAATAATATGAAACAACAAATGGAATATTACCTTGTTCTGATTGCGGAGAAGGTAATTACCTTCTCGAACCTTACCAAAATCGTAAACTTGCTGCTTCTTGTAATGAATGTTGGACTCAGCAGCATGTTCCGAAAATACAGTTAAACAATTACTTCATTTCGTAAAAAAATGTTTGCGAACAGTGCAAGTCTAAGTTAATAAATATTGAATACAAAGATGACAAAAACCAGAAAACTGAACTCAAGTAAGTATGTTTTTTCTGCTATTTCAAAGATAAACTAGTCAAAAAGTAGCACGTAACACAAAGTAAATACAAAAAAAACAGGTCAAGGAGAAAGCCAGCAAAGTCCAAAGAAGAAAAAAAAGACAACTATTTTATGAACCAACTCGAAAAACAGTATATGGCTGATTTCAATGACGAATTCCAACTTGAAATTATCCATGATGAGAAGAAAATTCACAAGGGTGGTATTGTGCATGATGAGTTTTAAAAAGAAGAAAAGCAATAACAATAAGTTATATAGGAAATACCTTAATATTAGAAAAAGTAGAAGTACCAAAAATAGCAGAGCTAGCCATAGCAACAATAAAAATAAAAGTATCAACCAAAACAATAACAGCCTTAACAACAGTAAGAATAAGAATAACAGTACTAACCAGTATAACAACAGTACTAGCAACCAAATTATCAATATAACCAATATCCTTAAAACTTTCAATACTAATAGTAGTATTAACAATTCCAATAGATGAACCAATTTCAATATCAGAACTACCATGATCAGGGTCAATTTTATCAAAACTAGTACTAGCAGGAGCAATGCTAGAATTAAACTCAAGAACAAAAGCCGAAATATAAGAAGAAAGAAAACTAAGGACAAGGCGGTGGATATAAAAAGGTAAATTTCAATATATTAGAAAAATAACCAGAAGAAGATGCAGGCAGAATATTATGTCAAAAAGGAGTGATAAATAAAACTTTATTATTCATACCTAGGTTCATCAAAGCTTTTTCTATGTTTTTTAGACTTGTCAATAACGTTTTGTATTTCCTTGATTATGTCTTTTGAGGTCCAAATTTTGTTGTTTCGTAAAACTGTATATTAAATATAACAAATTTCAGCCAGTTTTAAAAATTTATAAAATGTTTTCAAAATAGGAAAGTTTCGATTTACTGGCGACCACTGATGATGAGAGAATGAAGACTGTATTAGTAAAAAAATCCTTTAAAAGCTTTCATTTGAGAGGGAGATAAGTATATGATGAAGACTGGGTAATACATAATAATTTTAGGATTTGCTAAAATCAAGCAAAAAATCAGCAGATATTGCTTAAGTTAAACCAAAAGAGGAGAAAAAAAAAGAAGTTAAAAGTTATATTGTTGTATGTTTCTACTTTATTCTTGGCTTCATACTAGGAAGAATGACGAAAATATGTTGAATCAATCATCATCTACATTATTTTCTTCTAATTGTTCTTCTTCGTTTGTCCACAAAGTAATATTATCTCTTATTAATTATAATGTTTGGCTCGTTTCTTTATAATTTTCTTCTTTGATTGTTTCAATATTGGCAATAGCCTCCTCAAAAGTTCTTTCAGCTTGCCTTTTTGCTTCATCTTTTCTATTTAGGATTTCGTAATAGAAGACACTCATGTTCAGCTCTAAAGATAATTTCTCAATGTTTGTTGGTTGTAAGTTTTTCGACAACTCCTTTGCTTGTTGATAAGCTAAAGTGGCGTCTTCTATATACGAACTGTTTGTCAAAAATTCTGCCAAATATCTGTTGTAATCTCCTTTCATTTTGTAATAAAAAATTAAATTCTCAGGATTGTTCGAGTTTGGAATGAGATAATCTTTGACTAAGTCAATAGCTTCTTTACATTTTTGTTTTAATTCCTCCTAAATTTTTTACTTAAATTTTTGTAGATAATTTTACTAATCTGCGTTCAATGACAATTTATGGTTTGGATCTTTCTAATTTTGCTCAATTTGATTAATAACACGTAGTTCTTCTCTTAAAGTTCCTACAACATATTTATACGCTGATGATACTAAAATATAACTTAAATACTCAAGTTTCGTTGTTCGAGTGTGTGCTCATATTTTTGTTATGCAAAATGAAGGACGTATTATACCATTTCGTCATATCTTTCAGTGTATTAGGCTAGCTAAGCTAGGTAAAAGTAGTCATCGTTGGTAAAATTCATAGATATATAATTTAAAATATCAATCATCATCCTATTAGTCGTCAGTGCTCCAGAGAGTTATATTGTCCCTTAAGAGCTGCATAATCAATGTACAATCTTTATACTGTTCTTCATTGACACTTTCAATATTGGCGATTGCTTCTTCAAATGCTCTTTCGGCCATTTTTTTCGCTTCTTCCTACTGCTAAAGTATCTCATAATAGAAGACACTCATGTTTAGTTCAAGACCTAACTTGACCGGGTGGGTGGAAGCTAAAATGTTTGGAAAGCTCTTTCGCTCTTTCGTAAGCCGCTTTGCCATTATTTGATGCAGTATTGTAGTCGTTGTCAATTAGAAATTCGGCAAGGTATCTGTTATAGTCACCTTTCATCTTATAGTAAAAAATTTGATTTTCGATAGATTCAGAATGAGCAATGAGATGGTTGTCAAGAAGGTCAGGACTTCTTTACACTTTCCTTCAAGTTCTTTTTCAATTGCTGCCTTATAATTCCTTATGCAATCTTTTGTGTCTTGTTTTTATTGCTGCTGTTTATGTCTAATATTGATTGTATGCTTACTCTATTGCTGTTAATACTCTGAGCTCTGCTCTTTTGTTTCCGACAACATTTTTGTAGGCTGCGGATACTAAATATCAGTTATATAATTGTACTTATGTTTCTTTGTTCGTTTGAAAGTTCTTTACCGTTTTTGGCGAACCTCAAAACGTAATCTACCATTTCGTCGTATCTTTCGCACTGTTGCGCAAGTTTGGCTAAAAGCAAAAAGTCACCTTCTGTAAATTCGTCAAGTTCGGACATTTAAAATATAGTTAAATTATATATCAGAAACTTTTTTTGAGCATTGCATAGCCATTCTGTACATGTAAAATGTTTTATTGCTACAATTCTGTAAGTTATTCTAAAAACTCATCAGTAGCCTTGGAAAGCACAAATTACAAATTGCCTTTGTAATTTTATTTGAGTTTCTCAACAGCATAGCATACTTGTGACTCAACCTAAATCATCTCAACTAAAAAAATTTCAGGAAAGAACTCAACTAAAACTCAACTGTATAAGTTAAATACTATTAGAAAAATAAATTTGTCAAAATTTCGGCCTGATTTTTAAAATTCAGATTATATTTAGGGGGTGATATTTTTTTGTGGAGAGTGTCTCAGGTTCATTTGGAAATTTTGTGAATTATTTGTTCAGTTGAATTTAGTTGGATTAGTCATAATGTCTTAATACACTCAACTTCAACTTATCGATTTGCGTTCTTGAAAAACTTACAGGGTTTGGTTAGCTAATAAGGCTTATTGGTTTCTATACTTGGCCAGGAAAGATGGAACGTTTTCATAGTAATTGAGATGCTAGAAGTAATTGATGAACATGTTTCAGTCAATACCGAACTCGCCTACAATGTTATCTATATTTTATTGGTTAAAATGTTTCTAATTATCCTCAATCAAAGGGTTAACATTTTCCATCAAGTATTGAGACAAATGACTTTTATCTATTAAATCTTCTAGTTAGATATGATTAATCAGTCTGTTGAATTCAAAATCTAAACTGTAAAACAATTGATTGATATTATATGCTTTAGAGACTAAGATAATATTGACTTTGGTTGTTTTGAAAAGCTAAATTAAATACTTTGGCATTTCTTTGAAACCAAAATTGACCTCTGAAAACATGTTTTCAGCGTAGTTTATCAATAAATACGGTATTTTGCCTTAATTATTGAAATTGACGATTGTCTAAGTAAAGATTTCTAACTAAGTTACTCTCAAGTTTGTTAATAAGATTTCCATGTTCTCAATGTCGTAATACAGTGGAATATAAAAAGCAGGTTATCGTCTTTTGTAATTCAAATGTTGTTGAAACTGTTTTATGTATTATGTAAGTCCAGTTTGAAATGACTAAACGATAATGAACTATTATTAGTTTTCGTCAATTTGAATTTTGTCGAAATTCTACTAAGTGTATGTATATTTCGGTAAGATCATGAATGGATCGTAATTCGTGGCATTATGGAACTGCCTTTGAAGGTCGGAACTATCAATATTCAAAATGCTCCAATGAGGGTTCCTTTGTTTTAATTCAATTGCGATTGCTAATATTTATGGATTTTACTAAGAAAGGCGTACGATATCATGATTATTACAATTTTCTGTATTTTGTTTTTTTCGCTCCCTTTTGAGTGTTTGATTTTGAAAAAAATAAGGACTGAAATTACCAACAAGATGACTTATATAATTATTGATGGAACGGACATATATAAAATCAAATTTTATTATGACTGTTTAATTTATCTTTGACCAAACTCAATGTATAGAATATTGCCTATGACCAGTTGCTGATGTTGTATTTGTATGATTCTTTCGTAATCGGGTTGAATTGTTCAAAACATTAATCGAATTGTTACTCAGAGTTCAAATCATCAACATATTTGATGTGGACTGGGCTCGTCTATAAAAATGTATATTAATTGAGTTTGAGTCTTCTGAAAACGGTTGATTTAACTTGTAATTCCTCTACAATTTGATCGTTTTCAAACTTATATCTTGGCTTTTGACTTCCGTTGTCATTTTCCTTTACTGCATCACCTCGTTTGAAAATTTCCCAAGCGAATGAAAAAGGAACTTTAACATTGTCGTAAGCCCAGTCCAAGCAGTTTCCGTAACTGAAATAACCAAGAGAGGCTCCAGCTGGCCCGGAAAGACACTGATCGTTGCAATAAAATTAGTTGACATTTGCCATTATTTCCTCCATCTCTTTTTAGTTCTTTTCAGTAGGTTTGTCAGTTCACGCATATGGGGTGAAAAGAGCCCTTGTTCCAGAGTGAACAGTTAAGAACAAGTCCGGCTTGAAGTCTTCGACAGCTTATTTGATGTCTTGTGTTTCAGTTTCACTGAAAGGATAGGGTCCTGAAGTGGTCTGGTTTTCTTGATCTTCTAAATGTTACCAATGATTGTCATAATTTCTGTTGAGGTCAACTGCATTTTCATCTTCTCTTAGGCAGTATTTGCCGCTTTACTGTACCTGATCTCTTGATTTAGGGTTTGCATTGTAAATCATACGGATCTCGAAGTCTCCAAGTATATTTTCAACTTCGTCACTGCTGTAGACTGATTAGTCGCATAAAGTTTCAGCAAATTTCAAAGCTGTTTCGGGAGAAATTAGTTCTCTAGCATGTTCACCAAATAATAAGAAAGCTCTATATCTTGAATTCTAATTAGGCTGTTTGAATGACACCAGATTGATTTTAGGATCAAAAGATAGGCTCACAATATTCATTCATTTGCAGTTTTTACTCAAGTTCGCCATCTTTTAATCAAGTTCCACCGAAGAATGATAGAAAGATACATCAATTTAGATCGCCAGTTAGAGGATGAGTAAGAATAATATCATTAAAAGTTATTGATTTATTCGTTTTTTTCTTTAGTTTTGGGGTTGGTGGTTGGGGGTTGGGGTTGGGGTTGGGGTTGGGGTTGGGGTTGGGG
>NW_027171553.1:0-10000 GCF_036898095.1 Palaemon carinicauda
GTTCTGATCGAAACATTGTGAGAAACAACTCATGGTTTGGTCAGCATTTCCCACTGGGATAAAAAATTTCCATTTATTTTCGTCTCCTTCAGAGATAGGAGCAAATGCCCGAAAAGGTACAGTAGACCCACCGAGGAAGATGTCTAGCAATAATTAGCCAAATCTGCAGGAGACTTTAAAACAGAAGGGCGTGATACAATCAACCTCCTCCTCCTAGTGGTGTCCGTGAACAGCCCAGGCCAGGAGGAAGCAGGTGACAGAAAGACGCTATGGGGAAAGATGGTGTTATTGGTCTTCCATTTTATGGAGTTATTATTATTATTATTATTATTATTATTATTATTATTGCTGTTGTTGTTGTTGTTGCTGCTGCTGCTGTTGTTATTCTTCTTTTGAATATGTGGCTACAATTTATAGCAACAGAAACCTAGTACTAATTTCAGTTAATTCTCTCTCTCTCTCTCTCTCTCTCTCTCTCTCTCTCTCTCTCTCTCTCTCTCTCTCTCTCTCTCATATCCACAAAACTTTGCTTAGATTTCCGTCCTTATACACACACAAACATCCACGCGCGCACGCGCACACACACACACACACCCACACACCCACATTTCAATTATACTTAGAGGCAACAGATAGCGGTATTAAAGAACAACAGAATGGTAGACAAAGAGTATATATATATATATATATATATATATATATATATATATATATATATATATATATATATATATATATATATATATATATATATATATGAGAGAGAGAGAGAGAGAGAGACAGAGAGAGAGAGAGAGAGAGAGAGAGAGAGAGAGAGAGAGAGAGAGAGAGAGAGAGAGAGAGAGATTATATTCCTTTATTTCCTATGATGATAAAGGTAGTATTTGTTTAGCCTCATTTGTTGCCAAATGTAAATGGAAGGTGGGAAATAATGTAGTCAGAAGGAAATTTGGCAACGCCGCTCATCAGGCACTCGAATCATGGGGAGTTTGAAATATAAATTTTAATTTATGTCCTGATATTATTATTTATTAATATTTTCAATATGTTACCGACATTATTCTCTCTATTTTCAACAAAATGACAATGTTCAAATATATCTCTATGAAAGGAGAGCTATTGCTATGCAGTAAATCGAAGCTACTCATGAGTTATCGACCTTAAAGACGAGGGAATAGAGAAGATAATCCTTTCAGTGTCACATACGCCCTTCTTGCTTAGAAAGAATGTTCAACGTTTTCATAAGAAAGGGGCTACTCTCTCTCTCTCTCTCTCTCTCTCTCTCTCTCTCTCTCTCTCTCTCTCTCTCTCTCTATGTTGATTGTAATACTGTCATATTAATTATAAAAAATCTTAAAAACACAAATGCTTTTGGATCTGACGGGATTAGCTTGCGTTTCATTAGGGATGGGTTATATATTATTGCATTTTACCTTACAGTTATAATTAACACATCCATAGCCACTAAACAGTATCCGGACTTATGGAAAAATCCCCACGTAATTCCTGTTTTTAAGAGTGGTGATATGGAAAACGTTTCCAATTATCGTCCTATATCTTTGCTACCGGTATTGTCAAAAGTTCTGGAAAAAATAATTGCTATTCAATTAACTGATTTCTTAGAGACAAATGGTCTAATCTCACAAAGTCAACACGGCTTTAGGCCAAAATTATCAACTGAAACGGCTCTATTAAAAGTATCAGATAAGATTTATAATAACATGGATAATAAGAAAGTCTCACTACTCCTTTTACTTGACCTCTCAAAAGCCTTCGACAGCGTGAACCATAATATATTATTTGATAAATGTACATCACTAAGTATAGATCCACTTTGGTTTATGAATTACCTACATAACAGATCCCAGTCAGTTAGAATGGGGCAAACTGTGTCGTCCCAAAAAAATGTAGAGTTTGGTGTGCCCCAGGGCTCTATTCTTGGCCCAATACTCTTTGCAATTTATGTCAATGATCTGGTCATATCACTACCCCGGCTGTTTTGTCATCCAATATGCCGACGACACCCAGATCTTAATTGAAGGAAATGTAAATGAAATAGACGAACTAATTCATAGGGCAGAATACATACTAAAGAAGGCCAAAAACTACTTCTTAACTAATGGTTTGCTTCTTAATGAGAAAAAAACACAATTCATTTTTATAGGTTCCCGACAATATATATCAGAAATTGGAGATAATGTACAAATAGATTTTAATGGAAATAAGATTAAACCCATGAAAGCTGTAAAAAATCTAGGGGTTTATGTTGACAGATATATGACGTTTGAAACGCATATAGATGAAATTTATAAGAAAGTGATGGGCACTTTAATTTATTTAAATAGAGTAAAAGACTCATTTGATTCCTCTACGCGTAAAATAGTTGTTCAGTCGCTGGCTATGAGTATAATCAACTACTGTTTAAGAATTTGGGGAGTAACTGGCTCTACACAAATGAAAAGGGTTCAAAAACTTCAAAACTTTGCCGCCCGAGTGGCTGTTGGTAATGTTAAAAAACATGACCACATATCCCCTTACCTCAAAAAATTAGAATGGTTAAAGATAAAAGACAAATATACCATAAATGTCTGTAATTTGGTATTCAAAACAATACGTAAAATAACTCCTGAATGGTTATACGATTTTCCAACAGTACACGCAGTTAATGGGGTTTCTACTCGACAGCAGGAAAATCTATATGTAGAAAGGGCGAAAACAGAGATAGGTTCCCGCCAGTTTAGAGTTCGAGGCCCAGCATTATACAATAAAGTACCTGGCACAATTAAACAAAAATCCTCTCTCGCTGCTTTTAATGTAAACTTAAAGAAACTAATTTTAAATGGTCCCGATTAATGTAAGAATGTTATGCTTAATTGCCTTATTAAAAGTGCTTTTGAAGGCACTACTGTACTTCTATAGATGTTGGAATTAGTTTTAGATAATATTTATGGATAAGATGGCTTTTATTTACAAATTAAGATTTCCTTATAATCTAGTATGCATATTTGATTACTATGTGTTATTTTAATACGATTTGTACATGACTTGTTTTTAACACAACTTATGTGGTCTATGACAATGTATTTCAATATTCGGCAAAAGTAATTTTTACTCACTATATTCTAAGTAAATACTTTCTGATTCCATGATATTCTTTTATTACTGATGAATTATTTCAATTACAAAGTTTTAGCCGATTTGTTGATTCTTAAAACAACTTTTGTATGTCTAAAATAACAAATATTTGAACTATTTGTAAGATGACTTTACTAATTGTAGCCTTATATTTTATGAATACCCAATGTAAATATTGGAAATAAAGAATTATTATTATTATTATTATTACTCTACTCAATGTTCCGGTTAATGAAACAAGACGAAGTGTTCGAACGATCTCTAGAAGAATCCCAAACTGAGATTTCCCGCCTTTGTTTCCCGCCCTTCTCCGCTTAGGTCAATTGGCCTTGACTTCGACTTAATCCATAACGTCTTTGTGTAATGAATATTATAAAAAATGTAATTCTTGAATCATATAAATAATAAGTGTAAGTAATGTGTTCAATTCCTGGTTATTTGCACAAGAAAGGAGTGACTTGATAACTACTTGTGTCAAATTGAAGTCGAAATCGAAATGATAGTTTCGAGTGATTGAGCTTCTAATGAGGAGGAGGAGATGAGTCCTTACCCGAGACGTCTTTTCATCTTGCTTAATGAATAAAACTTAATGTCTTTTAAGTAACAATAATGACTACATGAATGTTATCAATATTATTATTAGTATTACTATTATCATTAGTAGTAGTAGTTGCAGCAGTAGTAGTAGTAATAATAGTAGTAGTAGTAGTGACTAGTAGTTATAGTAATATCGATACTAGTTGTTATGGTAGTGGTGATAGTAGTGGTGATACTAGTAGTTATAATAGTAGTAATAGTTGTAGTGATACAAATAGTTATATAGTAGTAATAGTAGTAGTTATAATAGTATTTATAGTAGTGATGATACTAGTAGTTATAGTAGTAGTAATAGTTGTAGTGATACTAATAGTTATATAGTAATAATAGTAGTAGTTATAATAGTATTTATAGTAGTGATGATACTAGTAGTTATAGTAGTAGTAATAGTAGTAGTGATATTAGTAGTTATACTAGTATTGACTATAGTAGTGATAGTAATAGTTATGGTAATAGTGATACTAGCAGGGATAATAATAGTTATAATAGTAGTGATACTAGTAGTTATAGTAGTAGTTATAGTAGTAGTGATACTAGTTATAGTAGTAGTTATACTAGTAGCGTAATGATAGTAGTAGTTATACTAGTAATTATAGTAGTAGTGATAATAGTAGTTATAGTAGTAGTGATGCTAGTAGTTATAATAGTAGTGATACTAGTAGTTATGAGAGGAGAGAGAGAGAGAGAGAGAGAGAGAGAGAGAGAGAGAGAGAGAGAGGAGAGAGAGAGAGGAATTAAAGATTAACATGACTAACTCTTCCCCTACGAATGGATTCAAACAAGTGTTTTGTCTTTATGTAATATTATGTATTAATTTTAGACCAGATTTTGTTAGGGATACAAAATCAGCATCTCTCTCTCTCTCTCTCTCCTCTCTCTCTCTCTCTCTCTCTCTCTGACTGAAATTATTCTAGAAATATCATCTTGGGAGCTTCGTGATCAATCGAATAAATTTTAGAACGAAACTTCATGTGAAACCTTCAATACAAAGAGGAAGTTTCGTTGTGTTCGAACTTATCCTTTTATTTGGTTTTGTAGACACAGACGATTGGAGATTGAAATCAAACCCTTACTGACACGTGCTGTTGAAAGACTATTTCATTATTAGTAATACTTCTGATTTAAAGGGGAGGCCGATGGGGGAAGCCACCTCATGTCCGTGTGTGTAAACCAGCCATGGTGGAAGCAGAGAAGTTAACTAGATGGACTTTGGTTTAGTCACTAAACTTTAGTGAGTACGAATAAACTCTCTCTCTCTCTCTCTCTCTCTCTCTCTCTCTCTCTCCTCTCTCTCTCTCTCGAGCAATCACGTTTCATATATGCCAATAAGCAACGGATAATGTTATGCAAGAACGAAGGGATATCAGACAAAGCGTTATCAAATGAGGAGAGAGAGAGAGAGAGAGAGAGAGAGAGAGAGAGAGAGAGAGAGAGAGAGAAAAAAATTCTATTCCATATATTCCCTGTAATGCTAAAGAGTAGTTTCTTATTAGTCTCACTTGTTGCCAAATGTAAATGGAACATCTACCTCAGTATCAGTGTTATTAAGGGGAATGATGTTGTCAGGAAGAAATTTGACAACGCTGCTCATTGCTTACTGGAATCATTCATTGTTTGTTATATAAATATTCTATATATTTCTCATAATGCGTCATTGATTACTATTTTCGTTATATTATCTTTATTATTTTCTCTTTTATTATAAAAGGTAACTTCTTAAGAATATATTTAGAATTAGGCCTATAGACCTGTTAAGGTCTAGAAAAGGTGAAACATTAGGAATCCTGTTGAAGGTAACAGCCTTGCACAAGCGCATGCACACACACATTTACATTAACACGTTGCTCCTTGTAGCAGACCTTAGATGCTACACACTTGTCCTTCCCGTATCCTTCCAAGTCCCTCCCCTATCCTACACCGAATCCTACTCCGTTCTCCCCTCCTCTCTCCTACCCTGGCCCTCAGATATTTATGCTCAAAATATTCAAATAATAGAGGAAATGTAGATAAGAAACAATGGCGTAGGCCTAGTTTTACATGATCTCGAAGTAGACCTATTTTGTGTTCGAATGTCTTTAATTCTAACTTCGACTCTGTATATTTATATCATTGCAAACGTTTTACTATTAAAGGCATGGAATATGCATCTGCAAATCAAGTCACTTAGGCCTACACTTAAATAAAGCATGAAATTCTTAAATGAAATTATGATTAAAGACATTAAATCCAAGTTTCAAAGACGAAGCCGACGCCAAATCAAATCGAACGAATATTCTTTCGTTAAAAAGATGTATACCAGAAATGACCCTTACTCTCTGATATCGTAAGGGTGAGAACACCTTACTCTAGGTAACTGGACTTTGCAGATATTTTATTTCCAAACACTCTCTCTCTCTCTCTCTCTCTCTCTCTCTCTCTCTCTCTCTCTCTCTCCTTCATTTCATTGTACTGTATAATCTTCTATTCGTAATTCACCTTTTGGATTATCCCTTACAAGTTTTGTCTTTATTGTGAGAGTTGTTTACAATGTATATGGTGCAGTGAGAGTATGCAACCTGTGAAGACTTAACCTGCATACCTTAACGTGATGAAAGGGTTTGAGTACCGCCATGATCAGCAAAGCTGTACTAGTCAAAGCCACCCATACTAGGTTGGTTTGCTGTGAGTGATGCAAGGGACAGCTTGTTATGGTAAATATGTGTGCGTGTTTGTGTTTGTGCCAACATAATACCTTGAACATATCCTTCTCTCTGGTTACGGTTCGCATTTCCCTTGCTTACACATATACCGAATAGTTTGGCCTATTCCTTACAGATTCTCCTCTGTCCTCATACACCTGACAACACTGAGATTACCAAACAATTCTTCTTCACCTAATGGGTTAACTACTGCACTGTAATTGTCCAGTGGCCATTTTCCTTTTCCTAAGGGTAGAAGAGACTCTTTACCTGTGGTAAACAGCTCTTCTAGGAGAAGGACACTCCAATATCTGACCATTGTTCTCTAATCTTTGGTAGTGCCATAACCTCTGTACCATGTCCAATGTAAAATCATCATGTTTAAGAATTCATTAGTATTTTCTAATAGAGAGAGAGAGAGAGAGAGAGAGAGAGAGAGAGAGAGAGAGAGAGAGAGAGAGAGTCAAAAGTCAAAAACCTTTATTCCATTATAAAATGGTTATTCTGTTACATAACAATATAAATTATTTACATAAAATTCACAATAACTGGATTGTAAAATGAAAATAATTTGAAAACAAAACACATCAAAACCTATCCTTAATTAATGATACCAAACAGCAACCAAAAGAACTACTAATTATTTCTATAAAAGTTCTGCTAAAGATCTAACTCCCTTGCATGGCTTCTTCTTCTTCCAGATGTCAGATCAAAAATCATGAAGGGACTAAGAAAAGAGGAAAAGATAGAAATCAAGAAACCAACGTGAAATTAGACCCATCTATAAAGTCTAGTCAGCACAAAACGTTTGAAACTATAGCAATACTTTTGAAACTATATCAAAAACTTTTGAAACTATCGCAATACTTTTGAAACTATATCAAAACTTTTGAACCTGTCTTAAAACTTTTCTATCTTAAAATTTTCAAACTTTCTTAAAACTTTTGAAACTATCCCAAAACTTTTGAAACTATCTTTAAACTTTGAAACTATCTTCAAACTTTTTCAACTATCTTAAAACTTTTTAAAACTATCTTAAAACTTTTGAAACTATCTTAAAACTTTTGTAACTATCTTAAAACTTTCGAAATATCTTAAAACTTTTGAAACTATTTTAAAACTTTTGAAACTATCTTAAAACGTTTGAAACTATCTTAAAACTTTCAAACTATCTTAAAACTTTCGAAACTATCTTAAAACTTTTGAAACTATCTTAAAACGTTCAAAACTATCTTAAAACGTTTGAAACTATCTTAAAAACTTTTGGGAATATCTTAAAACTTTTTGAAACTATCTTAAAACTTTTGAAACTATCTTAAAACTTTCGAAACTATCTTAAAACTTTTGAAACTATCTTAAACTTTCGAAACTATCTTAAAACTTTCAAAACTATCTTAAAACTTTTGAAACTATCTTAAAACTTTTGAAACTATCTTAAAACTTTTGGGAATATCTTAAAACTTTCGAAACTATCTTAAAACTTTCAAAACCATCTTAAAACTTTCAAAACTATCTCAAAACTTATGAAACTATCTTCAAACTATGAAACTATCTTAAACCTGTGTATCTTTAAAGTTTGAAACTATTTTTCATCTTAAAACTTTCGAATTATCTTCAAAAATTAACAACTACTGTGACTAAATATCCCGAATTAACAGCCTACGTAAAACTCACAGGGACAAGACGGAATCCTAATAAGTCTAAAAGCTAAATTGCGACTTGAAAAAGGAGTGTGATGAAATAAAGAGAGAGAGAGAGAGAGAGAGAGAGAGAGAGAGAGAGAGAGAGAGAACGCTGATAAACACCCCATATTTCTTTCAAATAAATTAATGAATGCCGAATGGAAAAATTAAATGAAATTAAGTGACTATAATTACTACTAATAAGAATTTTTTTGACAAATGAACATTTGTTGACGTCATTTTGTAATAACTGGTCAAATGGGACGAAAAACAATGAAATTTCCTGAGTAGACACCAGAAAATTAAGTTTTTTCTTTCTGTATTGATCATTTTCTAAAACATTCGTTCACTGATACAACCAATAGACCAACACAGTAGATTCTTAAGAGGTTTAAAGACAACTCATGAATGGCAGAGGCAAGGAACAGTGACATTGCCCTATCAAGCAGTACAATGCCCTAGAGACTGACCATATATACATATGATCAGTGCCAAGCTCTCTCTCCACCCAAGCTAGGACCAGTGAGGGCCAGGCAATGGCTGCTGATGACTCAGCAGGTAGACCTATATGCTTCCCCAAAGCCCCCATCCTTAACTCACAAGGATGGTGAGGTTTAAGCGACCAAAGAAACTAACGAGTTTGAGTGGGACTCGAGCCCCAGTCTGGCGTTCACCAGTCAGGGACGTTACCACATAGGCCACCACAATTCTATTCACAGATAATTGATTACTATAAGAAGCGTCCATGCCTGGCAGTCTGTTGGATGTGGGTTCGAGCCCCTCTCAAGCTCTATAGTTTCTTGCAGTGTCTGCAACCTCACCATCCTTGTGAGCACACAGGTTTACCTGCTGAGTCATCAGCAGCCATTGCCTGGCCGTCCCTGTTTCTACCTTGGGTGGAGAGGGGAGTTTGGGTGCTGGTCATATGTATATATGGTCAGTCTCTGGTGAGGGCATGAGACATACTCAAGAAGTACCAGAGACATAAAGGAAGTTACCCTCAGCACACGTTGAGGTCCCTTCGTTTGAGACAAGCAAAGAAGGCTTCAATATCTTTAACCATCCTCTATACTTGGCAAATGGGAACTTGTAACCGAGACACACAAGATAAAGCTGAGGAAAAAAAACAACTCATGTATGGAGAAGGTGTTATGGGGAGCAGAAAATCAGGCTGTAATGATATGTGATATCATGAATTTGTAATAAAGTTTATATGACCAATGAAACAGTGTTATATCCAGAATAATACAAATACTGGATGCAGTCTCTTTTATAACAATTATTCCTTTATTTCTTTTTCTGTAAGACAATCAATAAACACATGTTGTATCAAATCAAATGTCCTCTATGCTCTCTCATGTATTTTAACAGCCTATTACTGTTGTGATTAATATCAAAACAAGGGCCAGTGAACGGGCATAATAGTCAATGCATCTACCAAACTTTCAACTGGGCTCCACAAGGCACTAGAAGAGTTGGAAGACTCAGGCCTACATGGCTGAGCACTATGAAGCGATAGATAGACAACAGATAGACTCTGTGGCTTAGAGACTCCCCCCCCCCAAGAGCTCAGCATTTTGGTGCATTGGAAGTATTTCATGATGAAGGATTCTAAAAAAGTGAAGGAAATGTCATAATCCATTATTATTCAATCTCGGTAAAAAAAAACATTTATGAAGAAATAGAATATGTCACATAAGTGGAGTGCTATTTTTCATTTACTTTGCAGCATCCAACACGTGTATGTGTGTGTGTGTGTGTGTGTGTGTGTGTGTTATATATCGAGATGAGTTTTGTCATGTTTTATTAAACAGAAAATAACAATGTAATTTTTAACAAGTGAAATTAATCCATAAGCCAACACCCTATACTACTACGACCTATTCATTATTATTATTATTATTATTA
>NW_027171553.1:12500-15170 GCF_036898095.1 Palaemon carinicauda
TTAACAAAATGGTACAATTATTATTCCCCTTAACCTCTTCCCTCATCAGCGTTATCCTGCAAGGTCAGCCACTTCTTCCCACTATCACAAAATACTACTTGTTGTCATCCCATTCTTAAATTCACCTCTCTAACATTCTACGTCTTCTTTTCCAAGAGCATTCTCAAAATCATACTCGTCTCTTCTTGTGTCTCCTTATTTCAGCTTTGATGTTTTCCATCTACCACCGTCTACGTAACTTCAAACTATTGACGCCATCGGCCCAGGATTACTGCATTCCCTTCTCAGACATTAGTGTATTCGTGTGTGTGAGGTGAGTGACATTTCCTCCTAACATGTTACTGAGATTCTATAAGGTTGAAACGCTTATGGAGCAATTCCTACAAGGGGAAGAGATGAAAGGAGATATATAGAATATGGAGAATAAAGCCTCTAAAATCATTATTTAGAGAGAGAGAGAGAGAGAGAGAGAGAGAGAGAGAGAGAGAGAGAGAGAGTTAGCCTATTATTGCAAGCATTATTATATCAAGACAACATAAGTAAACATGTCAACTCAAGAAGCTTCTTTTGCCAATTCTAAAGATACTTGTAGAGGTCAAATCATGATTCATCTCCTTTTCTTGCGCTCAGTACTGTGTTTATTGACACAGGTTTCGGGAGGGTAAAGTATATCGTATCTCTTCATCGCAAGCAAAATACAGTACACTTTTAAAGATGGGAAATCCCTCCTGTAGATGAAAGGCAAGAACGCTTCTCGTAACTAAACTTATTTAAGATGAAATCAATTTTTACATGAGAAATATGAGCCCCCCCCCCCAAAAAAAAAAAAAAGAATATTTTCTGCAATAATAATACTTCTACTTTTCTGGCTCCCAAATCTTCGAAATGAAAAGGACACTGCAATTCACCTTTCATTATACTGACGGAAAATTGATAATCATTCGGTCTTCATAGATTTGAGAACACATCCTGACAAACTCTGACAAATAAAACTGCGAAACGATGAAAGAGGGAAAAAGGGAACGACAGATTCGGTCCATAGAGAAAGGGAATCACGCTACTAAAATGCCATTCACGTCGCTTCCTTCGACATTTTCGGGTTTCGCGGATCAGCGTAAATTGCGCCAAGGTCACTTCTGGAGACTGAAGACAAACCTTCACATAATGGCGGATCATGACAGTTTTAAAAGCAGAGCCATTGCCAAGGAACTTTACCTAAAGTCAGGTCATTGGGGATATTAAGTTTTTAAAACATCATTATGATGCCATTAGGGAATCTGATGCTCAACGTTTACTGCTAAAGAAATAAAAAAAAGGAGCATTTGTTGGCAATGTATATTCAACAACAGCAGAACAATTTCATCTCCCACTAATCCAAAAACAAGAATGAAATTAGCATCTTCACTTGGCAACAAGAGGTACCTAAGAAACACAAACACATTTGTGGGTCAATAAAAAATGAAATATTGATCATCATCACGAATATAAAAGAAGAATAGACGAGACACACCAATGCCTATCTGGTTACACTAAAAGGAATAACTTTTCCAGTTTCCAAAATGGAAAGATAAAAGATATTTTTCTTGAGTGTCATGTTCAAATCTACTCTTTCTTTACTCCTTTATTCGTCATGTTGACCCTGTGCAAGATACAAGAAAGCTCACACAGTGAAAATCAGTCTTTACATATTAATACAGAAATATCCAATCACATATTAAGGCACTTGGACTGTTACAAGATTACCAGTCCCTAAGAGACTTCTTAAATCAATCAGATTTTCATGACCAAAATTTAACATTACAGACGAATATTTTTAATACTTAAACCACCGTAATATCTCAAATTTTTTTTTTTTCTAAATTTTCCAATTTTATTTATCAATATTTACATTATTTGAATTGCCAACTCTAGTTACGGCTGGATGAGGAAAAGGATCTGAAGGAATGAGGATAGGAATATTTGTGCTATTAAACAAAATCGAAGTTTTACGCATACTGTGTGTATGTATGTGTGCGTATGTGTGTTTCATTTTTCCACTTAACAATGACAGCTCTCGATCTCTGACGGCTATCTGTCTATTATCAATTTTCAATATGAAATAAATGCGTAGACGCCCATATACGTATGCATGCATACGTGTTTACATACACATAAATACTTGATTTATTAGATTTTATGAATATTATACAGTATATATACAGATATATATATATATATATATATATATATGTATATATATATATTCATTGCCACAAACATATAATATATATGAATTAATGGTAATAATATATATATATATATATATGTGTGTGTGTGTGTGTGTGTGTATGTGTGTGTGTGTTTGTGTATGCGTGTGTGTGTGTGTATACAGGTATGTAAGTATGTATTTCATATTCCACCTTTGCTCATTAACCTCCAGTCATTTACACATTACTGAATATTAAACGCTTTCAATAGACATAAAACCATTTGTGAGTGAGAAAAACTTTACATTTTTATCCTGCAGGAAAATATTTTCTTCCCTAAATTACAATAAAAGACCAAAATGAATGAATAAGAAAGAACTATTGTATAGATAAATGACAGATACAAGCACAAGCGCACACACACACACACACACAGAGAGAGAGAGAGAGAGAGAGAGAGAGAGAGAGAGAGAGTCCTCCTAGA
>NW_027171555.1:0-2500 GCF_036898095.1 Palaemon carinicauda
ATTATTATTATTATTATTATTATTATTATTATTATTATTATTATTATTATTATTATTATTATTATTATTATTATTATTATTATTATTATTATTATTATTATTATTATTATTATTATTATTATTATTTTATTATTATTATTATTATTATTATTATTATTATTATTATTATTATTATTATTATTATTATTATTATTATTATTATTATTATTATTATTATTATTATTATTATTATTATTATTATTATTATTATTATTATTATTATTATTATTATTATTATTATTATCATTATTATTATTATTATTATTATTATTATTATTATTATTATTATTATTATTATTATTATTATTATTATTATTATTATTATTATTATTATTATTATTATTATTATTATTATTATTATTATCATTATTATATTTTTCAAAATTATTATTGTTATTATTATTATTATTATTATTATTATTATTATTATTATTATTATTATTATTATTATTATTATTATTATTATTATTATTATTATTATTATTATTATTATTATTATTATTATATCTTTTAAGATTATTATTGTTATTATCATTATTATTATTATTGTTATTATTATTATCATTATTTCTGTTATTATTATTATTATTATTATTATTATTATTATTATTATTATTATTATTATTATTATTATTATTATTATTATTATTATTATTATTATTATTATTATTATTATTATTATTATTATTATTATTATTATTATTATTATTATTATTATTATTATTATTATTATTATTATTATTATTATTATTATTATTATTATTATTATTATTATTATTATTATTATTATTATTATTATTATTATTATTATTATTATTATTATTATTATTATTATTATTATTATTATTATTATTATTATCATTATTATTATTATTATTATTATTATTATTATTATTATTATTATTATTATTATTATTATTATTATTATTATTATTATTATTATTATTATTATTATTATTATTATTATTATTATTATTATTATTATTATTATTATTATTATTATTATTATTATTATTATTATTATTATTATTATTATTATTATTATTATTATTATTATTATTATTATTATTATTATTATTATTATTATTATTATTATTATTATTATTATTATTATTATTATTATTATTATTATTATTATTATTATTATTATTATTATTATTATTATTATTATTATTATTATTATTATTATTATTATTATTATTATTATTATTATTATTATTATTATTATTATTATTATTATTATTATTATTATTATTATTATTATTATTATTATTATTATTATTATTATTATTATTATTATTATTATTATTATTATTATTATTATTATTATTATTATTATTATTATTATATTATTATTATTATTATTATTATTATTATTATTATTATTATTATTATTATTATTATTATTATTATTATTATTATTATTATTATTATTATTATTATTATTATTATTATTATTATTATTATTATTATTATTATTATTATTATTATTATTATTATTATTATTATTATTTTTATTATTATTATTATTATTATTATTATTATTATTATTTTATTATTATTATTATTATTATTATTATTATTATTATTATTATTATTATTATTATTATTATTATTATTATTATTATTATTATTATTATTATTATTATTATTATTATTATTATTATTATTAAAATTTTATTTTATTATTATTATTATTATTATTATTATTATTATTATTATTATTATTATTATTATTATTATTATTATTATTATTATTATTATTATTATTATTATTATTATTATTATTATTATTATTATTATTATTATTATTATTATTATTATTATTATTATTATTATTATTATTATTATTATTATTATTATTATTATTATTATTATTATTATTATTATTATTATTATTATTATTATTATTATTATTATTATTATTATTATTATTATTATTATTATTATTATTATTATTATTATTATTATTATTATTATTATTATTATTATTATTATTATTATTATTATTATTATTATTATTATTATTATTATTATTATTATTATTATTATTATTATTATTATTATTATTATTATTATTATTATTATTATTATTATTATTATTATTATTATTATTATTATTATTATTATTATTATTATTATTATTATTATTATTATTATTATTATTATTATTATTATTATTATTATTATTATTATTATTATTATTATTATTATTATTATTATTATTATTATTATTATTATTATTATTATTATTATTATTATTATTATTATTATTATTATTATTATTATTATTATTATTATTATTATTATTATTATTATTATTATTATTATTATTATTATTATTATTATTATTATTATTATTATTATTATTATTATTATTATTATTATTATTAATTATTATTATTATTATTATTATTATTATTATTATTATTATTATTATTATTATATATTATTATTATTA
>NW_027171556.1:2500-5000 GCF_036898095.1 Palaemon carinicauda
AAATGAGAAAAAAAGGGTAACTTTTTTTGGCCAAAAAAAATTGTCCAAATTTCATGAATTTTTTTGGGTACCCAAATGAAATAGGAAGTGGCTAATTTTTTTAGGGAATAAACATATGTTATCCTAAAATAGAAATATGTAAAAACATCTTCATTATTTTGTAAATTACATTTATATCAGGGGCCTTATCTAAAGGTAATTTTTTGAGTACTTAGAAATTTCGTAAAAAAATACATATATTTAATATATAATATGATATTTATGCAGGTAAAAATATACCAAAATATCACAAATTCTATAGGGAACAAGAATATATATAGATAGGGCAGCTTACGCTTCGGATATGTCCACAAAATGGCCGCCAACCACACTGACTCAGACTCCCTAATCTGCCACTTGAAATGTAGGAAGGGTATGTCAATTTCAAGGTGTTATTTACTAATCTAATTATTATTGGATATGCATAAAAATTGTATGGTGGGTTGCTGGATAATTGTCGATTATTTTACGACTATAAAATTAAAATTCTGACCCAAAAAAATTTTTTTGAAGGGAAATGAAATCGAAAAAAAAATGTAAAACAATATTTTAGCTAAAAAAACTTGATGATATTCAATAAAAAAAAAGTAAACAAAATTTTCCGACAAATAAACATCTAGAGGAATCATTACTCTGTGATAGTTCCTTAGTACGTAGTAATTTTGAAAGAATTGGGAAAAAACGAAAAAATGGCAATCACCGGAAAATCGAACACATACCTATATATACGCCATATCTGGCTAAAAAAAAGATAGGCATGGGTAGTCAGATCATCTAGAAACACTTTCCAACACTATAAAAATATAAGTTTTGCGACACTACTTGCCAATTCCTTACGGTAACATGACTAAGCAAAAAAATGCAAAACAAATAAAAAGGGGCACTCGCGGAAAAATGGCTAACATTCTAATATACGGCATTTCAGAAAAAAAAAATTCAGCCACGTGCTAGGCAAACCATCAAGGCACATTTTCCGACAAATAAACATCTAAATGAATAATTACTCTGTGATAGTTCCTTAGTACGTAGTAATTTTGAAAGAAATGGGAAAAAACGAAAAAATGGCAATCACAGGAAAATCGAACACATACCTATATATACGCCATATCTGGCTAAAAAAAGAAGATAGGCATGGGTAGCCAGATCATCTAGAAACACTTTCCAACACTATAAAATTATAAGTTTTGCGACACTACTTGCCAATTCCTTACGGTAACATGACTAAGCAAAAAAATGCAAAACAAATAAAAAGGGGCACTCGTGGAAAAATGGCCATTCTAATATACGGCATTTCAGAAAAAAAAAATTTCAGCCACGTGCTAGGCAAACCATCAAGGCATATTTTCCGACAAATAAACATATAAATGAGATATTACTCTGTGATAGTTCCTTAGTACGTAGTAATTTTGAAAGAAATGGGAAAAAACGAAAAAATGGCAATCACAGGAAAATCGAACACATACTTATATATACGCCATATCTGGCTAAAAAAAAAATAGGCATGGGTAGCCAGATCATCTAGAAACACTTTCCAACACTATAAAAATATAAGTTTTGCGACACTACTTGCCAATTCCTTACGGTAACATGACTAAGCAAAAAAATGCAAAACAAATAAAAAGGGGCACTCGCGGAAAAATGCCCAACATTCTAATATACGGCATCTCAGATAAAAAAAAAGACATGCACGTGTTAGCCCAACCATCAAGGCACACTTTCTAACACATAAACATGAAAAAAAAAATCAATAATATACGGCAATTCCTTACTACGTAGTAAATTTTTACAAATATTGAAAAAAAACAGAAATTGGCAACCGCAGTTAAATACCCAATATACCAATAACTACGTCGTATCTGACAAAAACAAAATCACGCATGGGTAGCCAGATCATCTAGACACACTTTCCAACATTAAAAAAGCAAAAGTTTTACGACACTATTTCGCAATATCTTACGGAAAAATGACTTGGCAAAAAAATGAAAAAAAATGAAAATGGGACACTCGCGGTAAAATGCCCGACATTCTAATATACGACATCTCAGATAAAAAAAAAGACATGCACGTGTTAGCCCAACCATCAAGGCACACTTTCTAACACATAAACATGAAAAAAAAAATGAATAATATACGGCAATTCCTTACTACGTAGTAATTTTTACAAATATTGAAAAAAAACAGAAATTGGTAACCGCAGTTAAATACCCAATATACCAATAACTACGTCGTATCTGACAAAAAAAAAGTCATGCATGGGTAGCCAGATCATCTAGACACACTTTCAAACACTAAACAAGCAAAAGTTTTACGACACTATTTGGCAATATCTTACGGAAAAATGACTTGGCAAAAAAATGAAAAAAAATTAAAAAGGGGCACTCGCGGTAAAATGGTCCTCGTGGTGATGAACGACCTTTTAACTAAAAAAAAAAACATGCACATGGTAGCCAAACAATCCACC
>NW_027171556.1:12500-15102 GCF_036898095.1 Palaemon carinicauda
ATTGATCGCATACGTTTATATTGGGGAAACAAAGATACAAGATAGTCGTGTGATTTACATTTACCTTTATATTTCAAACTAGATTCTTGACAATGTTTTCTAGATAAAACATGGTCAAAATAATGTGCAATATTCAATAATATAAGATTTTGCTTAATGTATAAATCTGTTCCTGCTGTCCACATAATAATCACATTATTTGTGTTAACAGATTTAATAAAATTCAAAAATTCTAGCATAAAGGGGCGAGTATAAGTACTTCGTAGATTGTTAGTACAATTATTCTCTAAAATATACATATCGTCATACACAGCTAGAGTATTATCAAAGTCAATTACAAAAAGAACGGGCGCTAAAGGTGATTCTTCTACAAAGCCCGATAAATCCGTTTGAAAAAAATCTTCAGATAAATCATCCTCGATATTGTCCTCACCTTTTAATAATAACGTTGGATTTTCTTTATTGTGTTCTGACTTTTTATTTAATAAATTAGGATAGTGGTATAAGAAAGAATTACTCGTATTTTGCTTATTCATTTTGAATTATGGAGGATGCAGATAATTTTTTAAAATATAAAAAAAAACAAAGAAAAATAAAGACAAAATTGTTTTAAATGATATCAACACAAAAAATGGTTGCAATGACGATTATAGTTATGAAGATATGTTAAATTTTGTATTAAGCAAATTACCCATAAACGAAAAAAAAAAACAACCAAAAAGTTTAAAATAAAAAAACCTGTATTGTTTTATTCGGGAAAAAAAACTTTGTACTCAAATTTTTTTGAAACCTGTTATAATTTGAATAGAGAAAATGCACACGTTTTACAATATATTTCATCTGAACTTGGTTGTATTAATACAAGTATAAACTCTAACAATGAATTGGTCCTGCGTGGGAAGTATACATTAAATGATATGGAAAATATTTTAAGGTCCTATGTAAAGAAATTTATAAGATGTAAAACTTGCGAGACCCTTAATACAATTATGAAAAAGGATAAGACATCCAGGTTAATGTATAATCAGTGTATTGAGTGTGGGTCTGTATTCCACCTCGAATGCATTCAAACTAAATATTATCAAGCTTTTATTAAAACGTAACTATAGGTGGTTTGTTTTACGTTTCCTATACTAAATTTATGAATTGGGTTATGATTATGTTATTTGTGTGAAATTGTTGCTTATCTTTTTATTTTAATTAATCCTTTAATTAGGAATCCGTTGTTTTGTATGAAATTCAAATATAAATAATTTATATTAAATAAACAAAAAATATTATTATTCGTTTTTCCTATATATATATATAACAAAAACAAGAGATACATATATATTATACGTGTATATATTGATCGGTCAATTCTCTTGAATTAAACATTTAGTTATAAAGACCATGTTTTTATTAAAGAAGAAAAGTGGTGATGTTTACTATCGGGTTTCGGATGAATATAAAATTACTAGCAATGATCAAATTTTTCGTGGATATGGTGTAGAACATGTAACAACAACAGTACGCGGTAGAAATTTTGAAGATTGTGTCTATATAACGATGGTAATTCCCTGTCCCATTCAATTTTCTTGTATTAAAGAAAAATTATTGACACTTAAAGATGATTATTATTATGAATGCCACGAAAATCATAGATCATTTGTTAATTTTATAAATAATAATTCATATGGACGCTTGATATCTTTATATAATAAAATTGATATAAATTCTTTAAAAGATAACCAGAAATTGAATGTTGTATTTTTACAGGCCTTTATATTACTTAATAAATATGATCGATATTTTGAGACTATTCATAAAGCTTGTGTGTTAAGTAATTTTAAAAATATAAAAGAATTTTTTCCAAATTTTAATATTGATTTATGTAGAACTACAAATTTATATACAAATTACCACAGAAAAGATATATTTGAATATATTTAAAAAAAAAATGGATTCGATGTTTGTATTGTACGAAGGGATACAATGAAAAAATGTTTTGAACTTATTTGTGAATTTATTAAAAAAAAGGAAATAAAAGATGCACCAGACGATTTCTTGGACAAATTTAAAAAATTTTTAATATAGGAGTCTCATATAATTATTTGGATGCGCAGAAAAATGATAAACCGAATCAATATGAAGATAAATTATTTATAACACCAAACACGGGTGCCATTATTTTCTTATGATATGCATGCAAATTTGTGCCTGGAAATATATGATAAATTTGGCGCTCTTTGTGGAGAAGCAGTTAATACATATATTTCAAATATGTTTCATGTATTACTGATGGGCTTCCAAATGTTATTATGTTGAACGAAAAAGATCACTTAAGATTTGATAAAAGTATATCTAAGGTAGCAACCAATCATTTAAAGCGGAGACAATTAAATATCCATAATATGCCAAACATCGACCCCCAAAGGTATCCAGTATATATATTTTCAATGCTCGATTTATATTATTGTTCACATAATACTTTCCACGACGACAACGCGGTAGAATTATCTAAAAAGTTAATAAAAAAACAAAATTGGATAGAATATATTTTAAAGGACAAAAAGATTATTAGTGAGATATATGTAGTTATAACTAAACCAGAACTTTTAAC
>NW_027171557.1:15000-30000 GCF_036898095.1 Palaemon carinicauda
ATATTCCCAGAGAATTTACCTTAAGGTACCAGAATTCTAACTCCTGGAGCGAATATCCCTTATGAAAGGGATATCGCGACATATCAGAGGACGTATTCTTGACACGCCACATGGCAATATGCACCCCGAACAGAGATTACGTATCGCAGGGGGCAATTGGCAAGAAACGAAATCGGGAAAGAAAAGGGGGGAGCCACTCCCAAGGCTCCCTATCTCCCGTTTCGTAAGAGTGCCTGGCGCCAATCCTGGCACCTTCTGTATTCCTTGTAGCATACACGAGGTGCTACAGGTACTGTATGTAGGGAGGGGTCCTACAGCACTTTCATAGAAAGGCAAGGGCGGGTCCATCAGGACGACATGGCCATCTCACCCAAAAATAGATTTTTCGCTTCGCTCAAAATCCGTTTTTTGGGCTCAAGCCATGTCGTCCTGATGGAAGTATACCAGAGCATTACTGTATCTGTGGATTCTCAGAACATGCCGTACTCCACGGAGGTAATTTTTCCCCGGTCGACTAGACCTTGAGACCTAAGATGTTACCGTTATACATCTTTTCAACTAACTATAAACCATGTTAGAGCTTCCTGCCCCCTACAGGGAAGAGTCCTACTAGACTCTGGAAAAGTCTTGAAGAGTACATATACCTATGTATGAATACCAGGCAAGCTAATATAGTGGCCTCACCCTATATTAAGTAAAGCATAGTTTGTAAAGAACCACTGCGTCAATATGAAATATCGACCAGATCTCCGCACAATACTTGTATTGGACAAAGGTTTATATCCGCATAGGAGGAAACTAGTAAAACCGCCACCGTCCCATTATGGGACGGAGTCCTCCCGTTAAAGGAAAGCATAAACCAATGCAACATAGCTTGCATAAAGGAACAATTCTATTAGAATTATCCCAGATAAGGGTACATTGAATGAATGCTCAATTATACCAATAAATTGACACAGGTGGAGGAGACGCAAGGTTCTCAAGAACAAGTTTATTGACATACAATAAATAGACAAGATAACAGCAATTATATATATATATATATATATATATATATGAAGAGGATAACCCAAAACTTTAAGCATAAGTATGATAGTAAACAGAACTTGTTTATCTGAAAGAAAAATTATTAAATGCCACTTTCAAGATACCGAGGATATCAAAGTCATAAAAGTCCGCATTACAAATCAATCACATCAGCGTTAGAAACGCTCGGCACACATGTCTGCACTTATGCTAGGTTCACCTTTGGAAATGGAACAGTCTACATGGGCAACATAGTGGCCACACTCAGTTTGTAGTACGGTATGTAACTACACACTCACCCTGGATTTAATCATCCCAATTAAAACCACTGTTCCTCGCAGAGTTAAACAGTAGGGTTAACGACGCGATCCACTGCTACCACAGATCTCTTTTGTTCTTCTACTTGCTTCGCATAGTGGCGAAAGAACACTCTGGAAGACTTCCAGCCAGTGTATGAACGAAGATGTTAAAAATCCATACAATTAAAGAAATTTAAGGATGAGGCAACTTTCCTCTGATCGTGACCTGCGGGTGTACTGTCAGGATCCGCTCTGCGAATAAAATATCTGATTTTCGCTCTAAGTTGATTCAGAGATAAATTTGAGCCTGATGTTTCTCCCCTGAATAGTTGACCACCCTTGAAGTCTGAAGTTCTATGAAGATAGACCTTTAGGCATTCTACTGGACATAGAGATGCATCTTCTTTCAGAGGGCAGATTCTCCAGGGACCCCACCTGTTGGTGGGTAACTCATTCTTGGCGAGAAACGTAGGTTCCGGAAACAGGTTCAGTTCTCCCCCATCAAGGAACTGAACACAACCTGCCTCTCTCGAGAGGGCTACAATCTCACTAACCCTGGCCCCGGACATGAGTGCAAATAGGAAAATAACTTTTTGTGTCAAATCAGATAACGCACACTCTTCATTGCTCAACAGAGAAGCGAAATGAAGAACTTTGTCTAAAGACCATGAAATGGGCTTTGGAGGTGCTGAAGGTCTGAGCCTAGCGCAGGCTTTCGGAACTTTATTAAAGATCTCGTTACCTAGGTCGACCTGGAAGGCATATAGAATGGGTCTTGTCAAAGCAGACTTGCACGCTGAAATCGTGTTAGCTGCCAACATTTGACCATGGATGTGGATGAAGAAAGATAAGACGAAGTCTATCGAGATTTCCTGCGGATTCTTCGCCTTGACAAAGGCCACCCATTTTCTCCAAGATGACTCATATTGCCTTCTAGTATATTTGCACTTATATTCCTCTAGGAAGTCTATGCTGGCTTTCGAAATCCCAAAACGCTTTCTCACCGCTAGGGAGAGAAAATCATGAGCTGCAGGGTCCAGGTTTTCTGTAATGAAGCGCAGACAGTCGACTTCTGGACTCGCTGGGTCAGAACTGGATCTGGTAGCGTTACAAACTTCAGCCGTAGTTCCAATGCTAGGGGGAACCACACGCTGTTCAGCCACTTGTGGGCCACTATTGCCGCTACCCCCTTGAAGGATCTCAGTTTGTTGAGGACAATCAACAGAAGGTTGTGAGGAGGGAACAGATAAATTCTGGACCATCTGTTCCAGTCGAGGGACATCGCGTCCACTGCTTCCGCTAAGGGGTCCTCGTACGGGGACACGTACAGGGGCAACTTCTTGTTGTCTTTCGTTGCAAAGAGGTCTATCTGGATTTCTGGGACTTGATTCAGAATGAAGGAGAATGATCCTGCGTCTAAGGACCATTCCGACTCTATCGGTGTGAACCTGGATAGAGCGTCCGCTGTCACATTGCGGACTCCTTGAAGGTGAACTGCAGACAGGTACCACTTCTTCTTTTCTGCTAATCGGAAGATGGCCAACATCACCTGGTTGAGAGGTGGTGACCTCGATCCTTGTCGTTTCAAGCCTCTCACAACTACCTCACTGTCCATCACCAACCTTATGTGGATCGAGTGACGCGGGGAGACTTTCTTTAAGGTAAGGAGCACTGCCATAACTTCTAGAAAGTTTATGTGAAAGGTCTTTAATAGCTTGGACCAAGTCCCCTGGATTTTTTTCCGATGCGAGTGACCTCCCCATCCCTCCTTCGAGGCGTCTGAGTGAATCGTCAATGACGGGAAAGGTGGCTGAAGAAGAACCGACTTCTTTAGATGTCTGGCTTAGGACCAAGGCCTGAGAAGAGTACGTAGCCGAAGCGTACCTGGTCTTCTCAGATCTCTTCGCGCGTTTGATGCATAACTTATCCAAACTCCGGTTGCATCCTTTAGCTGTGCTCTTAGCACTAGGTCTGTCACCGAAGCAAACTGGAGAGAGCCCAGTACCCTCTCCTGTTCGCGTCTTGATATCCTTTCGGAATCTAGAATTCTCTTGACAGAACCCGCCATCTCCTTCCTTTTCCTCGCCAGGATGGAGAAACGGTGCGACAATAGGTCCCAGTGGATTCCCAGCCACTGGAACTTTTGAGATGGAGAAAGTCGAGACTTTTTTCTGTTGATCTTGAAGCCTAGATACTCTAGGAACTGGATCACTTGACTGGAAGCTTGCAAGAATTCTGTCACGGATGCTGACCACACCAACCAGTCGTCCAGGTAGGCTACTACCTGAATTCCCTTTAGGCGTAATTGTTTGAGAGCTACGCTCGCAAGCTTCGTGAAAATCCTCGGGGCTATGTTTAGCCCGAATGGCATGGCTCTGAAGGCGTATAGTCTTCGTTGTAGCCTGAACCCTAGGTAGGGGGAGAGTCGACGGTTGATTGGAACGTGCCAATAGGCGTCTGACAAGTCTATAGAGACGGAATATGCCCTCTTGGGCAGTAAGGTCCTTATGTGTTGCAGTGTTAGCATCTTGAATTTGCAATTCACTATGAACTTGTTGAGTGGCGACAAGTCCAGAATGACTCTGAGCTTTTCCAAGTCTTTCTTGGGAACACAAAACAGCCTCCCTTGGAATTTGATGGACTTCAGCTTTCGGATCACATTTTTCTCCAACAGTTCTTGAACGTACTCCTCCAGAACGGGGGTGGAGTGTTGGAAAAACTGAAAGCACGGGGGTGGAGTGCTGTACCAGCTCCAGCCCAGTCCATTCTTGAGTAGGCTGTGGGCCCAGGGATCGAAGGTCCACTGATCCTGAAATTTCAGAAGTCTCCCTCCTACCGGTATCATCTCACTTGGACTGCCGTCCTGAGGTCTTGCCTCCCTGACCACGACCACCCCTGAATCCCCCTCCCCTTGAGGGGCGCCTAGACGAGCCTCTGGCTGCTCCTCTAGGCTTTGCTCGAAAGGAAGTAAACTGCCCTTCGAACGTTGGGGTGAATGCCGTGGATTGTGTCGACACAGCCTGGGGTACCCACTGAAAAGTGGTCAGGGTTTGTGCCACCATCTGGGGCACTGGAGGCAATGGCAAATGCAGTTGCTGTTGCTGTCTAAAAGGCTTGGCTGGCCGAGACGCTAGCCTAGTCCTCATAGTCTTCCTCTTTGGTTGAGGACCCTCATCCGGGGAAGACTTTCTTTTGATAGCCAGGCCCCACTTCTGGAGAAGGTTTCTATTCTCCAAGGCGGCCATATCAACAACTTCTTTGACCAAATCGGTAGGGAAAAGGTCTTTTCCCCAAATGTTGGAGGAGATTAGTTTCCTTGGCTCGTGTCTCACCGTAGCCGAGGTGAACACGAACTCCCTACAAGCTCTCCTCGCCTTGATGAAGCCATAAAGGTCCTTCGTCACTGTGGTCAGATGAGTCTTGGCCACTACCATGAACATTTCATGGACCTTGGGGTCACTTGCCATCGTCTCAAGAGTAGTCTGAAGAGACATTCAGGCAGCCAGTCTTTCTTTTGTCTCGAACTCTCTCCGCAAAAGAAAGTCAGAGAGCTTAGGGAGGTCCTCGCCGAACTGACGTCCGGCAATATCAGCCTCCAACTTCCCAACTGAGAACGTAAGATGGACGTCCTTCCCGTCTTTGTGGTCCATAGGCAGGGTCAGCGACAAGGGTTTACACTCCTCCAGGGAGGGGCAAGGCTTGCCGGCCTCGACTGCTTTTAGTACAGCCGCAAACCCTTTCTGTAAAAAGGGGAAGGCTCTAGCAGGAGAGGACACAAAGGAAGGGAGCTTCTTGCTCAATGCAGCTACCTTTGAGTTAGAGAAGCCCCTCTCTTTCATCGAGGATGAAAGCAGAGCTTGAGCCTTAGCAGGATCTATCACTATGACCTCCTTCGGCTCTGTCTCCACCTTTGAAGCTGGTTCCTTCCTCAGCCGGACATAACAGTCCGGATATGACGCCTTGCTGGGCCAGAATTCCACCTCCTCTAGGGGAACTGAACCCAATTTATCCGAGATGACGATCTTTCCAGTCGTCATCGGCATCTGCTCAGCATACCTCCATGGGTTAGCATCTGAGCACAAGGGAAGGTCTTTCACATTGAGCCTTTTCTGGGGCCCATGTGATTTTGCAAGGCTCTGCATCCGCAGTTCCATTGCAGCCGCCTTCTCCTGATTCTCCTTCTGCACCATATATATATATATATATATATATGTATATATATAAATATATAAATATATAAACATATATATATATATATATATATAAATATGAATATATATATATACATATATATATATATATATATATACATATATATATATGTGTATATATATATATATATATATAAGCATATATATACATATACATATATTTATACATACATATATATATATATATATATGTGTGTGTGTGTGTGTGTGTGTACATATTTGTAAATATCTCCCAAAAAGATATTTAATACCGAATTCTATCTTGGGAATAATATCCACTTGGAATTAATTTCATGGTAACAGTTAATAACCGAGTGGAGATTCAAACCCCCACCTGTGAGCTGGAAACAATGCCAATAACGATTCTATCGACTGAGCTATCATCTCTCTTGATAGCTCAATCGGTAGAGTTGTTGCTGTCATGGTTTCCGACCCACAGTTTGGGGTTCGAATCTCCACCCCGCCAAAAGCTGTTACCATTAAATGAATTCCAAGTGGATATATATTCCCAAGATAGAATTCGGTATTAAATGCCTTTCGTGAGTGATATTTACATTGATAGAAATCACATGTGGTAGTCATATATGTACATTTATATATATATATATATATATATATACATATATATATTATATATATATATAAATATGTTTTATATATATATATATATATATATCAATATATATATATATATATATACATATATATATATATATATATATATTTATATATATATATATATAAATGTACAGTATATATATATAAATATATATATATATATAAATGTACAGTATATATATATATATATATATATACATATATATATATATATATATATGCTTATAACTGTTTATGTGTGTGTGTATCCACAAATATCCACTGTTTTATGAGAAGATTATCAGACTATGGATCATCCTTATCATGGTTTTATAACCCATGATGGAAACACAGTGAGTGCTGGGATGTTGTGGAGCGGGAAAAATTAATAATAATCTCTGGACGAGATTATTGCCTCAAAAGTCAATAAATCTGGCAAACAAATATATCCCCTCTGCACATAGCAAAAGTTGTAACTTAATCAAATACCTGGGACCTTCGGTGTATGAAAAATTTAAAGCGCTTTTCGAAGCAACACTACTGACGTGAAAAATTGGCAATTTGGCCTTAGCTATCGTTTGATAAATAGATATGCAAACGACTTGTATAAAAGAGTTAAATTTTATTAAAAATTCGGAAATACTTGCCATGTTTTCGTTCAAAACTTGGAGAATATATATATATATATATATATATATAAATATATATATATATATATATATATATATATTAACACCATTAGTTAAGTGCATGGCATTTGAATGTGATACGTTTTTTAAACCAAAGCGAATAATTGTTGAATAGCAAATCAATGCCTATATAATATATGTTAAAAAAATCCAACGTTGCCAATCTCTCATTACTCACTAACTGCAAAATGTTATGTTGCATAACGTCATCCTTATTCATAAGAACTATTGGGATACTTTCTCGAGTGAATAGTCTTCTATGGCAGGTAACAAACATCCTACACCGTAAAGCTGCTTATAAAATTCCTTAAACGTATATAGTTACAAATACTTGCTACATAAAATTTGCTTGTACTTGGAAGTACAGTAACGCATTTTTTCTTTCCTTTGAGAATAAAGCATTGTGAAACATTTTTGTACTCAAATGGCAGCTGCATATAACAACTGCAATTTACGTGGTGGCAGAGGTGCCAATTGTGAACGGTATTATCAAGATGGAAACCGATTGGGCATATCCTAAGAATGAAGGATGAGTTAGTGCAGGATTTACCTAAATGGAAGCCGCTGAGCAGGAGAGAACGCGGTAGACCAACAGCAACGTGGCTGATGACAAGTGAAGGGAGGTTGGATATTAAAATTGGGTTTAGTTCAAAGAGATGGTAAAGGGAAGAGATAAATGACGTGAGATCTATTGTATAAAAGACATGCAGAATAAATCTATTTTTGTCTAGATTACAATGCTGGAATTATTGTATTTTTTGGTAAGAAAAAGCAGTGTTGTGAATCTGTTTCTGATAGATCCAGGTATTTATACCACACTTTTCATAATCGATGGATTATTTTTCCTGCTAGAGTTCTTGGCTTTTAGCATCCTGATTTTCAAACTAGTGTTGAGCTTAGCGAATAATAATAATAATAATAATAATAATAATAATAATAATAATAATAATAATAACAATAATAATAATAATAATAATAATAATAATAATAATAATAATAATAATAACAATAATAATAATAATAATTAAAATAATAATAATAATAATAATAATAATAATAATAATAATAATAATAATAATAATAATAATAATATCAGTTCCACCCCGAATAAGATATTCTTTGTATATCAGATTTTCTGATAAATAACAAATCATTTCTTTTAATCTCCACGGAATGCAATCGACTGTTTGTTTCTCTTAATAACGTTGAGACGTCGTGAGTTGAAATATTTGAAATATTTGCGGTGATGTCAGAAATCATAAAGTTTTTTATAGAGAAAAAGAATGAAACTCTTTGTGTCATTTGTCTGGAATTTCCAAAGAAGCAAAACTAAATATTTAAACTTTGCCTTCAACGAGGAATGGGAAAAAATCAAAAGAAAAAAAGAAAATTCAAGGAAACTCGCAAATAAGAAAAAAGAAAAATATTGACCTCTAGAATCAACCTCTTTATAGAATGGTTTAGTAAATTATTAGTAGAATTCATTCCCAAATTTAAACAGCAAAAACTTATTTTCTTTGTAATATTGTCCCTTTTCTCTCTCTCTCTCTCTCTCTCTCTCTCTCTCTCTCTCTCTCTCTCGAGTTGTATCTGTGTGCCGGTGAGTGATTACACTTTTGCGATCCTAAAAATATCCTAATTTAACGCGGATAACAAAAGGCTATCGAGTGCAATATATCTACAAGTTTTCGTGAATAGTCGGTGATTAGTTTGAGGTCAGAAAAAGTGGGATAAAACGTCGGCATGGAATAGTTATCTTATGAATTACTAAAAATCTAATCAAGATGGCTATGTACAACACAGGCAAGGCTTGGAAAGACATCGCTGGACTTAGCAAAAGTAAATTCCATGAGTTGGCGAAACAGGAGCTCGACCATCTGATAACAGAGGCCACTAGTGACTCCAACCAGTGTGACGGAAAATTATTCGCAGATATTGAAACAATACGATCCAATAAACTGGAGCAAATCTGCGGAAAACATCAGCAAAATAATAGAAGAAATTCCAAAGAAGATCCAAGTGATAAAGAGACTTATAAAGAAAGTCTACATCAATCAACACATTTTATCAAAGAACAATAAGTCCAATATGGTGAATATGCTGATTGGTGCATTGGGAAAAAGAATGTCAAAATGATGTAATACATGTAAGATATGGTATTCCATTAATAATCCTCAACAACTGATTAGAAAATGTGATGCCTGCTATGTTCCAACACACCCTACATGTGTTGAAATACAGCAAAAAATAAAGAATAAGGACACAAAGGTATTCTGCTCAACATGATTAGTCTGGATAGAAAATAGAATTAAGTCGAGACTAAATCTGCAAATAGTTGAAGATAAAGAAGAGGAAGAAGAAGAAACAGAAGAAGAAGAAAAAGAAGAAGAAGAAGAGAAAAATGAACAGGATATGTGTAAGGATGCAGAGAAAATCATTGATATAACTTATGATGCCATCCAACAACATACTTATGAAGAAATAAATTATCGGATGGAAACAAATAATAGACCCAAGAGACTCTACCCGGACTTACATACTTTTAGGGAAGAGCAAAAACAAGAAAAAAAAAAGAAAAGAAAGATATAGTCTGCAATTTGCTGAAAAGAGGGGATTGCAAATTTAGCGAAAGATGCTACTACAAGCATCCAAATATATGCCATAATTATGAAGTATATGGTAAATGTGGGTATTTAGACGGATATGGAGACGAATGCAGAGATCTCCATCCAAAAACATGCAAAAACCTAAAAGAAGGAAAAGGATGCAGTTTCAACCAAAAAATTTCGATATATGCATCCTGCAACCATGAATGAAAATAAGAAAACTCAGCAAACTGAAAAGAAAAATGAAAGGAAAAATGAAACAACAAAAAAAGAAACAAAAAAGCAGGCCGTGTATATACCTCACTATGAACCAAAAGCCCAATGATATGAGACCTTTCAACCCAAATATGCATATTTAGAGCCCAACTACAAAGAATGCATATATAATGCCAGGGGTTGGTACAAATATGGGGATAATTGCAGGTATGCACACGAAAATAAATATGAAGGCGAAAGAGCAAATATAATAGAAAAGTGGGATTTTTTAATGTCAGAATTCCGGGAAATGAAGAAAAGAACATCATATCAGAACAGGAAGGAAGCATGGGAGAATCCGTATTATTACCAACATCAAATGATGGGGATGAAACACAAACCATAATACTGATGAATGCACTGGGTTTAGTCACGAGTAACTCTAAAAGGAAAATAGAGTTCTTAGAAAAACTAACCCAAATTGAAAAAATAGATATATTAAATATAAGTGAAACATGGTATTCCCAAGAGACTGGCAGTGATGACCAGATAAAGGGTTTCCAAACTTATAGATCAGACAGAAAAAACAGGAATCAATGGGGAACCACAATATATGGAAGAGACATAAATCAAGGAAAAGTCTGTGAAAAATACAGCAACACAGAATGTGAATTGATTGCGGTAGAATTTGAATTTGAAAAACTAGTGAATATTGTAGTTTACAGACCCCCAAATACTAAGGAGTTTGACATAATAATAGAAAAAATAGATGATATATGTAGAAACCATAAAGAATGGAATATACTCCTATCTGGAGATTTTAACTTTCCTTTCGTGGATTGGAAAGAACGGATAGAAGAAAGTGGTTGTATGTATACATATAAAAAAGAGAGTAATCGTAGCGCAGAAGATAAGAGGCAATTTGAAAAGCTTCAAAATATGCTATTAGATTATAATATGCAACAAATAAACCAAATTCCAACAAGAAAGGAAAATGTCCTAGATCTAGTATTTGTGAATGAGGTGAATTATGTTAAAGAGATAATAGTGTATAACACGTGAATTTCAGACCACAATGTCATAGAATTGATAGTCCATTACAAAGCAAGTGATCGCAGAATCAATAAAAGCACAAAATATAAAATGGCCAGAAATAAATGAAGAACTAAATAAAGAATGGAAAAATGTATTTGTAAGTGATAATATACAGGTAAATACGGACATACTGTACAAAATACTGGAGAAAATTGTTGAAAAATATATACCGAAAAAAAAAACAATAAACAAAAGACGTGTATACCAAGAGACAGAAGGATCTTATTTCAGAAAATTAGAAAGTGGAAGAAAAATCTTGCAAAAGAGAAAAATGTGTGGAAAATGATGGAAATAAAATGTAAGATAGAAAATGCAGAACAAAAGATTATACAGTCGAAAGAAAATGAAAAAAGGGACTTAGAAGAAAGAACACTTCAAAATATAAAAAGAAACCGCAAAGTACTTTACCTTATGCAAAAAAGATGAATAAAGGGAGATTAGAAATAGGCCCTCTAAGAATTGAAGGACAGCTAACGAATGAAAAAAAAAGGAAATATGCAACATATTAGCAGAAAAATATAAGATTGAGTTCACGCCAAGAGTTGCGAATGAGAATAATGAAACAGGAATGAGAGAAGAAAATGTTGAATATCTAACGGATATACATATTAATGAAGCAGATATTGTCAAGGCTATAAACCAAATTAAAAATGGATCGGCAGCCGGACCAGATGGAGTTCCAGCGATTTTGTTAAAAAAAATGCAAACACTATCGCGAAGCCGCTTGCAATACTGCTAAGACAAAGTGTAGATATGAGCGAGATATATGTTAAACATAAATTAGCTTACATAACCTCTATCTTCAAAAGTGGATCAAGACTAGAGGCAAGCAATTATAGACCTGTTAGTCTAACATCACATATTATGAAAGTGTATGAGAGGATAATGAAAATAATGAACCATTTGGTTAAAAATAATTTGTTTAATATAGGTCAACAAGGTTTTGTGCCCGGAAAAAGTAAACAGGCCCAACTGATAGCACACTATGAAAACATATACAAAAATATGATAAATGAAAAAGACACAGATGTGATCTATCTAGATTTTGCAAAAACCTTTGATAAGGTAGACCATAATATATTAGAGGTAAAATTGAGAAAGCATAATATTGTGTGAAAGATAGGAAAATGGGTAATATAATTCCTGCAAAACTGAAAACAGATAGTGGTTGCAAATGACGAGAAATCAGATGAAGACCAGGTAATATCTGGCGTGCCACAAGATATGGTATTAGCTGCACTGCTGTTTGTTATTATGATCTCAGACATAGACTGTGATGTTGAAAACTCCGTAGTGAGAAGTTTCGCCGATGACACAAGAATAACTAGAGATATTACTTGTGATGAAGATAGGAACTCACTACAAAGAGATCTAAACAAAATATATGAATGGGCGGAAACAGAGAAGGAATGGTATATGTATACAAGGGACCTAATAATGAGACAATCACAAACAAGGAAGCAATTAAAGACCTTGGTGTAATTTTAAATAGGAATATGTTATGCAACGACCAAATAGCAACACTGTTGCCTAAATGTAAAGCAAAAATGGGAATGTTATTCAGACACTTTAAAACAAGAAAAGCTGAACACATGATTATGCTTTACAAAACTTATGTGCGTAGTACACTCGAGTACTGCAATGTGATATGGTACCCACACTACCAAAAGGATATTGCGCAAATAGAGAGTGTACAAAGGTCCTATACTGCTAGAATAGAAGAAGTTAAGGACCTTGACTACTGGGAAAGACTGCGAATTTTAAAACTATACAGTCTAGTAAGGAGAAGAGAACGCTACATGATAATACAAGCATGGACGCAAACAGAAAGAATTACTGAAAACATGGAGCTAAAAATATCAGAAAGAGCAAGCTGAGGTAGATTAATAGTGCCCAAAAATATACCAGGTAAACTAAGAAAGGCGCACAGGACATTAATCCAATATGCACCAGCATCGATAATGCAGTGACTATTTAATGTGTTGCCAGCTCATCTAAGAAACATATCAGGAGTGAGCGTAGATGTGTTTAAGAATAAGCTCAATAAATACCTAAGATGCATCCCAGACCATCCAAGACTGGAAGATGCAAAATACACCGGAAGATGCATAAGCAACTCTCTGGTGGATATATGAGGTGCCTCACACTGAGAGACCTGGGGGAACCCAAACAAAAAATAAGGTAAGGCAATAAGGTAAGGCTCTCTCTCTCTCTGTCTCCTTTGTTTCACTGGGTAATGGCTGACGATACTAGGTGCTTAGACAATTACTAGTGTACCCGACTTGTCAAAAATATCAGCTGAATGTTTATATATATAATGCACGCACATGCACTAGCTCCCTTCTCTCATCCACGTTGCAAGTGACTATTTTATCTTAAAGACACTCTGGCAAATACAGTTGATATACTAGGATGTAATGCTGTGACAAATTGTTCAAAAATACCTGCTTCAAATATTAGGGTAGAAAAAGGTTAATTAAACAAATGAAATGCAAACAATTAAAAATGGTGGATGAAGATTTCATATTTTGAGAAATAACATTTCTGGATGGAGCCTTAAGAAATCGTTCAAAAACGATACGGTGATGAAGTATGGATTTTATTTGTGAGAAGTGCAGGCTTAAAATAAAGTTAAATTAGTCAGGCTGTATGATTCTACTTGTCAAAGACAAGTCTTTTAGAAAACTGGCCACATGGTAGGAGACGACTTTGACAGAAGAAAACAGACTCCGGATTAAGAAATGGGAATGGAAATTAAATAAAAAGGCAAAGAAAAATAAGAAATTTTAGAAATAGGAAGAGTAGCAATCAATAAATATACTCCTTGTGAATATATGTTAGGTGACATATAAATGAAGTAAACTGTTGGCAGTGAAATGAAGCGTTTAGAATAGAATAACATACATTAAAGGAATTACATTAAATATTGTCATATGCAAATAAAGCTACAGGATAATAGAATAATGTTGCTATAGGCAGAGGAGACATATGAAGAATATAGGCATATGAATTATTAAAGGAATTGTGTTGCTAATGAGCAAATTAAAATAAAGTCTGATCAGTATTGGAATTTAAAAAGTTAAAGATTAACTAGAGAAGTCACATTGACACCTGAGTAAAAATAACCGGCAGATGTATAAGGAAGATAGATTATCTAAAAATAGGAAGCCTCAGTGTCTGAAAAGAGGCAATTATGTAGTTCAAGTGAAATACTTTATCTGAATGACGGGTAATGACTTCTATAAAAGGGAGTAGGGATTACAGTTAGGTAATCAGAGAGGAGCATAATTTACCATAAGGAGCACATATGTAGGGATAGATGAGAAATAGGCAGAGAATAGCCATTTCAGGCGATATTTTAGGCAGAATAGAAGAGTTGCAACTTAAATAAGTAGAAAAAACAACGCCAAAACTTTCTCAATACTTTTTATATACTGGTAACAATTTACAAAACACCCCATAATGAAACACTGTGAGTGTTAAGAGAAATAAGTCTCCTTATTAATCTCCCGAGATAATTTCTAAAACGAGGATAAAAGTTAGAGACTAGTAATGGACATCACAAATACAAATAAAAGGCACAATTTAAAATAAGTTGCTCATCTCAATAATAACTGATGTTTTGGATCAGTTCTTAAGGAGCAAAGATACTTAGTTGATATTGTAAGAACCCTGGCCAAAGAATACAAGCAATTAACGGCTTTTAAAAGTATTATTATTTTTTTTTTATTTATGATTGTTAGAGTTTAGAGTGAAGTCAACGGGATCACCTGAACTCCTCTACTCTTGACATATTAATGACAAGGAATTTTTGGAGACAGAGAATGAATAAACCTATAGAATGTTATATATAAGTTTAGTAAGGATGTGGAGAGCTAATTAAAACAATAGAACGAGTTTTAGAAAGAGGGAGAATAGCAGAATAGAGGTCAAGATTATTGAATATTCCATCCCTAGATTAAATAAGGAAAGTAAACAGTGTAGATAGATTAAACATATGAAGAGAAATAAGGGTTATTGTGGAATATCCTGCTCCATAAAGATTTGAAAGATTTAAAACATTTTTTAAGAGTGATAGGGTCTAAGAAATTTCTTAATGCAGCATATCTTAATGTACTCAGCCTTAAATTAAGTTAACCTAAAAAGATGTAAACAAAGGACACAAAAGGCTTTAACAATGAAGAGAAATTATCCTACATTAGTTTAATCCGACCCATTACCCAAGAATTAGTAATAAAATCAATATGTGAGATATCTTAAATATAAAAGAAATGTCTCATTG
>NW_027171557.1:40000-47500 GCF_036898095.1 Palaemon carinicauda
AAATATGTATGTTTTTCCTAAAGAGACTGGAGAGAAAGACTAATGAAAATTTGAGAGATGAACAGGCAGGATTTCGAAAAGGTAGAAGTTGTACTGACTAAATTCATTCAAAGATATATATATTGTACAGCAATGTATAGAATATAGAAATCCACTTTTGATGGTATTTGTGGACTATGAAAAAGCTTTTGATATAAAAAAAAACAGCCAATATTGTGGAGTCCTGGGTTATTTTGGAATCGCTCTTAAATATGCAAGTTTGACTAGGTTCGTTCATGGGCATAGCAAGTGCAAAAGTATCGTTAATGGAGTCCTATATACAAAATATCAAGTGAACAGTGAAGTATTCCAAGGAAATGTGTTGACACCTATGTTGTTTATCCTGCTAATGGATTTTTAATGCTGAGAACACTTGTGGATGCCGGAGAAGGATTGGACTTGGATTGTTAACAAGAAATTAGCCTGGACTGGATTGTTAACAAGAAATTAGCTTAGAGTAGGCTAAGGACGCTGTCCCTATAAGCAAAACACCACAGGACATGCATAGCTTGCTTAACAGAACACATGAAATATCACATGTGAATGGGTTTCAGGAAAATAAAAGGACAAAGATGATGAAATCGGAGTATGCAAGGGAAGATGAAATATCATTGGGAGGAGAATAGAATAATGCAGTAGAATCATTTGAATATTTAGCAATTATGATCGCTAATTTAGGGTCTAGAATTAGAGTTTAATGAAAGATTGGAAAAGGCCAAACAGAAAATGGCTAGGTTAAGTAAAATTGGAAAATCGAATCGCCTGAAATTATAAATAAAAATCAGGCTATATATCAGTTCTGTGAGATCGAATTTACGGTATGGATATGAATCGTGGTATAATAATGAAGCAATTCCCAACAGATGTTGTAGATTTGAGAACAAAGTGCTTAAAAGAGTGTTAGGAATTAAATGGCTGGACAGGATTGGAAATGAAACTAAGAAAAGTGCCATATGTGGATGAGATCTTGGTGAGGGGTAGATATAGAATGTTTTGGCATGTTCTTCGCACTCCCCAGGAGAGATTAGATCACCAAAATTTAAACTAGGCTCCAAAAGGCACTAGAAGAGTTAGAAGACCAAAAACTACATGGCTGAGACTATGGAACGTGAAGTAGGTGATAATTGAATGGAGAAGTATTGATTTAAAAGCTCAAGATAGAGACGACTAGCAAATTGCAGCTGAGGCCCTTTGCGTTAAAAGGTATAAAAAGTGACGATATATCATATAGAAAAGGCTTACTAGTTATTCGATATAGTTCCATACTCTCTCTCTCTCTCTCTCTTCTCTCTCTCTCTCTCTCTCTCTCTCTCCTCTCTCTCTCTCTCTCCTCTCTCTCTCTCTCTCTCTTAAGGTTATGTTATTTCATATACAAAAGGCATAGCTGTAACTTGATAAAGTTCCATTCTCTCTCTCTCTCTCTCTCTCTCTCTCTCTCTCTCTCTCTCTCTCTCTCTCTCTCTCTCTCTCTCTCTCTCTCTCTCTCAAAGTAACCTTAATTCAAATATATATTTTCATCCGACAACCTACTCTCTCTCTCTTTAATTACGACCCTAAGGGTTGTAATAATTGGGTGAGCATGGTAGGATTGTTCTCAGGCGTACTCAGTGTTTTGGTCAGTAGAACGGCACTTGGTTAATTTGACAATATTTCTTTTGTTATTGTAGAGTATGACCTTTCTCCCCTGATAAATTTGTATTTGATCCGGGCGAATTTTTAGGGTCGGTCGACTGTATTAAGCATTGGCCTGTGTTAAGTAGAAAAAATTTAGTTGAATGTGCTCAATGGTTAGGTGTTCCGCTGAAGCCTGTGAGCACTAAGAAAATGGTCCTAATTGCGATTCGTGATAGGATTTCTCATGATTTACCCGAGGCCGAAAATTTGATTGGCGAAAGTAGAGAGGGTAGTGATGGTGAAGGTAGCGTACTTGAGGGAGATTCAGAGGATCAGCAAGTGAGCAAGAAAGCGGGGTTTATGCTTTTTGATGATCCTCCCCCCACCGATATTATTTTTGAAGGTTCCTCCAACTTACCCAAAGCTAATGGGTCAACAAAGACTATTTTTCCTTTTTCGAATCCTAGGCCAGAGGAACCCCTGGCTCTGGTTCCTGTTTTGGGAGAGTCCAAGGAGGAAATAGCATTTTATTTAATCACTAAAAGGATAGAATTAAGGAAATTAGAGTTTGAGGAGAACGAGAGGGCAAGGCGTCACGAGTTGGAGGTGGCAAATACAAAGTTACAGATGGCTATGTTGCAGGGGACCAATATGATCAGTTCTCCCAATAGTAATTATAATGACCGGTTTAATTTGGGTACCGCTTTAAAGTTGGTGCTAGTGTTCGACGAAATAAGGGTCCCTGAATTTTTCGAGGCATTTGAGCGATTGTCACTCGATTGTCTTGGCCCTCGGAAATGTGGACTGTGTTAATCCAATGCAGGTTGGTGGGCAAGGCAATCCAGATGTACAATGCCTTGGAGGAAGGAATTGCTCGGGATTACCAGAAGGTCAAAACACTAGTCCTTAAAGCCTACGATTTGGTACCCGAGGCTTATAGGTTAAAGTTTAGGAACGATAACAAACCCCCTTCTCTGTCATTTGTTTTATTTGCTCAGCCCAAGGAAAATTAATTCGACGACTGGATAAGAGTCACCAGGTAGTGTCTTTTGCGGCATTAAGGGAAATGTTGCTCCTTGAAGAATTCAAGAAGGTGTGTAGAAAGGAGTTAAGAGTTCATCTCAAGGAGGTAAAGGTTGTGAAAGTGAGTAATGCCGCTCAATTGGCCGATGAATATGTTTTGACTCATCATTCTGGGGTTGGTAATTTTAGTTATCCGAGTAGGAATGATCCCTCCTCTTGTGTAGTTAATAATTTTAATAGAGTAGTACCCTGCTCGTCGATTTCTAAATATAATGCAAGTTCTTTTCCAGGTAATAAGAATGTTGGAATCTCTGGAGGGCTCCCTCCTCCACGTATTTTTGCTATCAGGGATATGCCTATTTCTAGTAACAATAACCATAATAGATATAGTAACCAAGGTTCTGGACGTCAAAGGACCTGTTTCTGGTGCAACAAACCAGGTCACTTCCAGAACCAATGCCATGCCTGAAGGAGGTATTTAGAGAGTAATGGAAAGAATCCTATTTTATTAATTTCAAACAGGTCTGACTGTAATGATAAGGGTGAAAAACCGCCAGTAGTTAGCAGTAGTGTAGACAGGAATGATAATCCCTGCACTACCAATAAGAATTCCTGATTTAATTTGGATAAATATTTCTGGCCGGGTAAAATAATCCTTAAATCGGGCACCATCAATGTGAAGTTTTTGAGAGACACTGGCTCCGCTCGGTCTCTGGTTTTAGGTAAATCTTTGAATGGTTTAAGAGAGTTTTCAGGTAGTTATGTTGTTCTGGGAGGGTTCTCGAACACGGTTTTATCTGCTCCATTGGTGGATGTTAGATTGTCTTTTCCCGTATATGATAGAGTTACAGAATTGGCCATTGTCGATAATCTCCCCATCCCTGGCATTGACGGTGTTTTGGGAAATGATATGCTCAATAATGAAGGTCGTGAATTATTTCCCATTTTGTCTATTTATGCTCATCCAGTTTCTGTAACGACCCGTGCCACTGCCAGAAGGGTCTGTAGATAGTACGAATAATCCTCTTATTGATAATGCTTTGAAACTGGATTGGGACCCTTCGGCTTTCATTAAGGCCCAGAAAGCTGAATTTAATTTTGAGTTAGGGGATATTAGTGATCTGACTATGCCTTGGTTTGGTTTAATTCATAATATATTGTATCGATTTAGTAGACCGGCGACTGATGATCTGAGTAAGACTTCTTAGATCGAACAAATGGTGGTCCCTTCTCAGTTCCGTGAATCAGTAATAAGTCTCGCTCATGATAATTTCCTTTCAAGTCATTTTGGGGTATGGAAAACTTTCCTTAAATTGGCTAAATATTGTTGGTGGCCTAGGATGAAATCGTCTGTAAAACGTTTGGTGAAAGAGTATGAGGTTTGTCAGGTAAGGGGAAAACCCAATCAAATTATTACGAAGGCTCCTTTAAATCCTATTCCTGCTATCGGAGAGCCGTTCTCGGAATTGGTAATAGATGTGGTTGGTCCTTTACCGAAAACAAAATCTGGTTATGTATATATATTGACGATTATGGATAGAGCCTCTAGATTTCCCGAAGCTTGCCCTTTGAGAAAAATAGCCTCCAAGGTAGTGTTTGATAAACTAATTGAATTTTTTTCCAGGGTTATTCAGACCAATTGTGGCACTAATTTTTAGAGTAAAATATTTAGAGTTAAATGTGCCGAACTGGCCATTCGGCATATTACAAGCGTTCTGTACCATCTGGAGAGACAGTGTGTGGAGGAGAGCTTTCACCAAACTTTTAAAGCTATTTTAAAGAAAAATTTTTATGAACATGGCAGTGAGAGGGAAAAAGAACTTCCGCTCGCACTTTTTGCAATTAGGAATTATCCCAATGCCTCCACCGGTGTAGCTCCCTTTGAACTAATTTTTGGGCACAATGTCTAAGGCTCTTTGGACATTTTTTGTGAAGCATTTGGGGTGGATCGAAGGGGGATATAAAAGTAGAATTTGTGGATGATTTGAGAAAAAGTATGGTTAGTGGCTGGAAGTCTGCGCGTGATAATTTAGGTTCTGTGCAAAATAAAATAACTAATTATGACATAAATTTTAAAGCTCGTTTCTTTTGAACCAAGAGAAATTGTGTTGGTTTTGAGAATGGACCCGGACAATTTTCTTGAACTTAGATATAAGGATCGTGGAAAGTTTTGAGGCAGTTGTCCGAGGTGAACTATGAAATTGAAGCTTCCGGTTCAAGCAGAAAGTTTAGGATTATTCATATAAACAGGTTGAAAGCATATCGTGGTAAAAGTGTTGAACCCTTAACTGTTGTAACCGAGCCACTAGAGGTATCTGTATAATTGCATCCTCAGGATTTGGCTGATTCATTGAATCAGGTTTCTTCCAATCCCCTTTTCTCTAATATACAAAGTTTGGGAGTTTAGAGGAAGGTGTGAAACATGTACATTCTCATCAAAGAGAGGATGTGTGTAATTTGATATATTCCTTTTCAGATATATTCCGAGACTCTCCTGGTAGAACTAATTTTCTTTGTCATGATGTAGATGTAGGTAGTGCTTCCCCTGTTAAACAAAGTCCTTATCGGTTAAATCCTGTAAAGAGGGATTTAGTTGAGGAGGAAAGTAAATATATGTTGGAGCACGACCTCACTCAGGCATCTGTTAGTCCTTGGAGTTCCCCTGTTGTTCTTGTGGGAAAAGCTGACGAGAAGTTCCGTATATGTGTGGACTATCGAAAGGTTAATGCCCACACCGAAAATGACTCCTTTCCTTTGCCGCGTATTGATGACTGCCTCGACCATATAGGCTCTGCCAAATTAATTACCAAACTACATTTATTTGTGGGTTATTGACAGGTTCCGTTACCTGATCGAGCCCGAAAAATTTCGGCATTCGTAACTCCTTTTGGGTTATATGAATGCATGTTTATGCCATTTGGGATGAAGAATGCCGCATGTACTTTCCAGAGGCTTATGAATTGGGTCATTTGTGGTTTAAAGGGAACTGAAATTTATATTGATGACTTGGTCACATATAGTAATGACTGGAATACGCATATGGTGAGGTTGCGTAAGGTATTTAAGGCCCATAGGTCTGCTGGTTTGTTTATTAATTTAGCCAAATGTGAATTTAGTAAGGCCAAGGTTTGTTATTGGGGCCACGAGGTCGGTTTATGTCAGGTAGCCCCGAAACAAGCTAACCTCGAGGCTAATATTAATTTAAAAAGGCCAGGTAATATTAAAGAGGTGAGAATAATTCTGGGAATGACTGGAATTATCGCCGCTTTTAGCGAAATTTCTCGGACCTTGCTAACCTTTTTGAGAAGGGAAAGAAATATTATTGATCTGATTAGTGTGAAGAAGCTTAATAAGCTTAAATACATTCTAATGTCTAAACCTATTTTGACTTCCTCAGATTTTCAGAAACCTTTTTGTTATAGCGGTAGATGCCAGTGATGTGGGTATAGGTGGTGTCCTTTTTCAAAGGAATGATGAAGGTGAGGTACACCCCATATCTTATTTTAGCCGAAAGTTATTGGCGGCTGAAAGAAGGTATTCGACCATTGAAAAAGAAGTTTTGGCTCTGGTCCGTACCCTTATGCATTTTAAACCCTATGTTACTAATTTTTCTTTCCCCATAGAGATTTGGACAGATCATAATCTGCTTGTGTTTATTGAGCGTGTGATAGGAGCCAACCAGAGGATTTTGTGTTGGGCTCTCTTACTTCAAGAATTTAAGTTAGTTATTAAGCACATTAAGGGGTCTGAGAATAAAATTCCTGACGCTCTTTCTTGAATTGGATAGGTTTGCCTTACTTCCCTCGTACGCTGCCCTGATCGTGTCTCCAGTGAGTTAGGATAAAAACTGGTTTTAGTATATTCTAAGTTGAGGTGTATTTATGTAATGTCCTTCCTCGATTTTTGATGAGTTTTGTATGTATTGCCCTAGTTTGACATTGATTTGTTAGGTGAAGTTTCGGTGAGGATAGCCAATATACCTGTTGGTGTTGGGTAAACCTTGAGCTATTCTTACTATATGTTGTCTTGGCTGTTTAATCCTAGTTTAATTTTTCAGAATAGTAACCTTTGTATTATTTATTTTGTTCCTGCTTTTCAGGTTCTGTATTTTAGTAATTTAAGAAAAAAAAATTAATTTGGGGAGGAAGGTATTTGAGTAAAGTAAATTTCTCATTTGTTTAAGTCAACATTATTCTAGTTTTAAGTGGTTTCCTCTATAGCTTAAAGTACTTTTAAAGTGGTGTGTTGTTGATTGTTTTTCACCAACTCCCCGCTCAATTACCTTGTTTGAACTATCACGTTAACAATTGTATTTTGTTTGCCCGAGTGATGATGAAAGCCTGTTGATGTCAGAGGTGGGTGCTCGGACAGTAGACAGTTCGGGCTTGAGCACTCCCCCAACAACATACCCTAAGCCACTTACGAAATTGAAATATTGGATGACGACGTTTAGGCTTATGATTGGGACTACGCTTATGGAAATTGTTTTGTTGATCCTCGTCTTGGTTTATAGTCCGCAGGTTCTCTGGTCACCTTCGACTCGAGTGGTTTCTTGCGTCTATGCCAGTTTAGTGTACTTCAGAGAGAGACTCGCAGGTGCTCCTGTCACTTGAGACTTGCGTCTACTCTGCCGTTCCCTGACGCTAAGGAGTACCCAGGGAGTTGGCTTCGTCTGTGGCTTACTTGCCCTGTCGTCTCGTGTCAGCTGCAGTGGTGTTAGGAGCTTGCTAGCTCATGAGGTGGCCCGTAGGGAGGCTGTTGCCAGGTAAGACAGAGTATCTCTGTTTATCGAGTAGAGATCGTTGTACCTGGCGGGTTCTACGC